>NC_067137.1:65290002-65335002 GCF_903995435.1 Acomys russatus | reverse complement strand
TCCTGTCATATTTCTTGTCAGTCTGGATTCCCTCTCTGGGCTCACTATCTCACAAAACTATAATTGAATTGCTACCAAATCACAAGAGGTGCCCCCCCAAATAAAATCTTTATGAATAGAATTTGTTCCCTATCAGCAGATTTGACAAATTATGCCAGAGGAAGGGCCTTGGTGATAATTTTTGAGTTTATTCTCAATGTAGCTATTTGCTGAATGCTCTTATCTATTAAAAAAAAAAAATTAAAGCCTCAGTTGGGGCTGGGGGAAGGGAGTATCTTACAACCCCATGGGGCTCTGTGGTAATAGTTTTGCAGGACATAAGAAAGCCAGTAAGAGCAAAACAAAACAAACCCACAAAGGTCTGGTTTGCTCTACTACAGAAAGGTAGCACGCAAAAGAGAGGCCTAAGAACAGATCTGGAGTGAGACTGGCTGCCCATCAAAGCTACATCCCACCAAACCACAGGTTCTCAGTTCTAGGTACTTACTGAGGGCTCAACTTAGTTGAGGGTCTACACTCTCACTTCGCCTCTTCGTGCCAGACCCTTCGGTCTTCATTACTCATGTCTGAGCTCTGAACAGCCAGGTTCTTTGACAGACTTTTAGGACCGTGAGCAAATGAAAATTAATCAGAGGCATGACATGCAATTTACTAACTATGGGATCATGAAATTTTAATGTCAAATTATTAATATTTTCTCAAAACAAGCAAAACACCAACTCTGGTATGAAAGGGTTATTATTATTATTTTGGTCTGTTTTATTTTACATTCTTGTAAACTATATCCTACTCTACAATTTCAAAATATAAACTGTCAGCAGACGTGCAAGCCTGCTCTAGTCTGTCGTGCTGTTGGTGTGACACGAACTAGGAATGCTGGAGAACAACTCTGTCACGGGCCCGGCCTTCGCCCAGACTGACAACTGTCTGGTTGTTTATGTTTTTTAAATGTGCTTATCAAAACCGTGTAGGATTGATGGGTGTTTTTAGATGAAGTTATGTTTTCGCAACAGACTTAATTTAGGACTAAGGTTAAGGCTTAGGATAAATGAGTGCATTAGATGATTAAAGAACATTTGTCTTGTGGGACAGTGAAGTCATTTATTTATGACACTTAAAAACAAGCCAGGAGAGAAGGCACTGTGGTTTTAACAAATCAGTTATATTCAAATGTTAAACCGAAACTAACTAATGACTCTTTTTAAATGGAACTCCAAAATATGCCATTTTACTAAATATTCAGAAGCAGAGTCAAGTGTACAGTAGAATAAAGAAGATGGGAAATCCTGGACTTCATAGTAGCACTCTACACCGTGCATGTGTGTACACTCGTATCTCCCTTCTTCCAAAAGATTTTTTTTTTCTTTTTCAATCGAAACTACTCCTTTATTTGAAGAACTAGGTTTTCTGCTTTGATGTGCTTTTTTTTATACATTTAAAATAGAAGAAGATTTCCTGATGGCACAGGAATTTGGACTATTGTACTGCACTGGACTCAGTATGATAAAATACCTTGTCAGGGGCGGCTGGATGGCTCAGGGGACTGGTAATGGGATATATAGAGCCTTTCACCCATAGGTCATTGGCTTGAATTTTGTCCAGGTTGGCAGTGACTAAAAGTCATTAACATCTCATGACTGCCTGGTGGCCTATGTGAAATGAGTTTCTTAATTTATTTATTTAAGTCCAGATATAGTACCTATGGCCAGGGCATCTGGGCAGCTTTCTTGCTTTTACCGAGGCAATTCTACCAGACCAACATTCATTTCAGCTCTCAAGATTAGTGAGGAGCTGAGGCCCTCCCACACGAAATAAATTGATTTATTTATTTAAAGTTCAAGCCAATCCCAAGTCCTCCATCCTGTTCCTCAGCACAGACCAGCGGGCTTCATGAAATCTGATTTGACACTAAAAAGAGCTTTAAGTCTAAATCTGATTCTGGGTCACTTAGTCTTTTGTGAAGCACAGTCCATGTTGTGGCTATGGCTCCACAACAGTGGGCCAGCCAGAAGAAGAGGGATGACGTCAGTCAGGTATGTCAGATGTGCTAGGTAACCGCCAAACCATCGCGTCATAAGCAGGCTGCATTCTAGTAGGTCAGCCTGGAAGCTGCACACCTGAGGAGACAGGCATGCAGGTCGATTCCAAAGAAGAACTAGGCAGTGTCTGAGCTAGCTTTAGCCAAGAGCACAGAGGGCGAAGATAGTGTGTAGAATCCTGGAATAGTGGCATGGACTTCTGAGAATAAGGATTGCACATCTCAGTTATGCTTAAAAAAAAAACAAAAACAAAAACAAAAAAACCCAAAACGGGTATTGATGGCTTGAGAGATGGCTCAGCAGTTAAGAGCATTTGTTGCTCTTGCCCAGGACACAGGTTTGATTCCCAGCACCCATGTGGCAGCTTAGAACTATTTGTAACTCCAGTCCCAGGGATTTCATTCTCTCTTCTGACCCTCATGGGCACCAGAAACACATGCAATACACACACATATGCAGGCCATAACTCATACAAATAAACAAGCATGAATGAGTGAATGATTGTGTGTGAGATATTGGTGTGAGAATCTATAAATCAAGCCAGTGCATTGCAGGTGATGGGAGTTCAGAAGCATCTCTTTGGTATTCTGTATCTCATGTAGAATTCAAATCCCTTAAGTCAGGTAGCAAATGCACAATGCCAGTGAAATCTGAATTCAAGCCTTTCATGAGCAGACAACTTCCAACTTCCTGTCATTAAAGCCATGAGCATACTTTCTCTAAAGAATAAATGAGATAACAATTTGTGTAGTTCATCAGAATCAATGACACTGTTCACTGAACACTACATATCATACTAAGACTTTTGCTTGATTAATTCATTGCACCCTCACAGGAGGCTCATATTTGAACTCGTGTATAGAGAAAATCCAGTGGGGATTAGCTCTAGTCCTGTATTCAATCTAGAACAGAGGGTTAAAATTTCATAATGGGGGATACCGAGGCACATATAATTAAATTAATTTGCTCAAGGCCACCCATGTACTAGGTGTCAGAGTTTGAAAATAGAAACAAGGCCATTCAGGAGCGGAGGATGATGGGTGCTCCCAGGTGGTGATCTCAGGTGAGAGGTGGACAGCTATGTGGAGGTGCACTTTAGAGGAATGAATGGGTGGCAGTCAGTATTGAGCCAGGATGCTTTGGATCCAAAGCCTACACTTTCCACCTAATAGCTTTAAGGCTTCTATGTGCTAAAACAAACAAACAAACAAACAAACAAATAAATAAATAAATAACCCCCCCTTTAATTGTCCATTTGTAAAATAGGAAAGAGAAGAGAAGGCTACCATCTTGATGATGTCTCATGAGGCACTGGCTTCTGCCATGCATAGTCTAGGACTGGCAGAGTGGCTGGTACTTTAGGTGCTCACTGATCTGCTCCCTTCAGGATAAAATGCATCTTTATTTTATCCAGGATGCTGGGGCTCCCTTCTGCCCCATAGGGCAGCATCCTCATGGCACTGCACTGTGTGGGCAAGTGTCATGAACAGCATCTCTGTCTCTCAGCTCGGACATTGGCTTCTTTAGTAGGGTCGAGCCATTCTCCCTCCTAGTCAAAGCTAGTCACTGACACTGAGCTGCTCTTTGTTTCCCTATGCTACAACATATTTTCTAGTTTCCACTGGCTGTTGACTGTGACTCCATGTAGTGACGATGGGAGTTTCCCCTTGTATGCTCAGCAGCTACCTAGGAGGGCCATTTGGAGATCATTTTGAGAAATAAAAATACTTAGACATGTACCCTCTTATAGAATGGGAGTTTGTGGGCAAAGCATACTCATGGCACCAATAAATAGCTGTTATTATTGTGGCATTGCTTGCAAAATCTGTGCCTTAAGGGGAAAAACTCCAGAGTCAATACAGGTGTCCAAGCCAGGATGCCCTGAATTTTAGTTTGCAAAACTGACCCATGTATGGTGGAAGGGAGGCTGGTTGAGGACTCTTCCTTTTCAAAATATCTCTCTGTAGCCTGGAAACATCAGTCAGAGGGAGTCTCATGTCCCAGACCTGTGCCCCAGGTAGGATTTGGTCAAGCTTAGGTCAACCTAATGAAAGAAAGGAACAGAAACAAACACAACAGACTCTGGTCATGGTCAGCAAGGCCTCTGATAGCCAGGGTTGACACATGGCTGGGCATATTGAAGCTGGCCATGTACTTCTTCCAGTGCATGCTCCAGTGTTGTCTTCCTCATAACTCTACAGTGCTCGCCTGTCCGCTCTACGTGCTTGCACTGTGTAAGGATCTCACATGTCCCCTTCACAAAATGGTCAGCTATCAGAATGCAGGGGCCTTAATCTCTGTATCCTCTGTCTGAAACATGATATTCAGTCAGTAGTTGCTGAATTATCTATACTACACTATATTATCAAGTGGGCCTGGATCTTGAATGACATTTCACTCTGGCTAATAATAGCTAGAGAAAAAAAAAAAAAACCCTAAAGTCCCCCTTGCCTCCCACCACCTGATTCTGTAAATCAGTAGAAATTGGGTATTGTTTCTAGAGGGTCCTAAAACACCAGGACTGTGTCTTATCAGCTGACATCTTGGACACTGTTGTTCTTTGTCTATCTCAAACCTGCCTTGGTGACTTGTTCTAGAAGGAAGAGAATGAAGAAGTTGCACAGAGCCATGCCCAGTGCTGGTTGGGGTAGGGTCAAGGCTGCACACACAGTTTTGAGAGTGCACAGTTTTGAGAGCGCACAGTTTTGAGAGCGCACAGTTTTGAGAGGACACACACAGTTTTGGCTGTGCTCCTGACTGGGGTCACACCGGGAATGTGGATCAAGGGATTCAGAGTTGGATCTTGCTTGTGTTTTATTCAGGTGTTACTGTTCGCTGTTGATAAAGATTTTTATTGTAGAGATGAAAGCAAAGAAAAAGACTAGGTGGATGTTCCCCCCCAAGATACTCTATTATTAAAAAGTATTTTAGCTCAATGAAATATACATATAAAGGGATAATTAGGCTTCTGTTTGGACTTTAGAGTCCCTTTGGAGAGAATTCCTCTAGTTTGAGTCCTCCCCTGTTGACACCTCATCGCCCTCCTCATCTATTGTCTGACTTCCTACCTACTTCAACATTAATATTGTACTTTTTCTTTTCATCTTGGCTGATAAATCTAACCTGTGTGGCTTGGATAAAGCCGCTTAGAATTTCCATCACTTTCCCCCCAGCTGTAGAACAAGTATAACACACTGACCTACCTCAGGGGGATCTGGTGTGAATTAACTCCCATAATTAGCAGTTAGGGTGCCCAGCATACACCACGCATGGTTAGAATGCCACCATGGTCACTGTGGCCAGAGTGCACGGTACACTAAAGCTATACTTGGGAATAACTGCTTGGCAAAGAGCTGACAACTGGAAGTTGCAAACTTTACACAGAAGCAATATTTCCAGTATTTTCCCCAAGCAATCATGAGTAAATTGCTCACTAGGGGTGGAAATGGTTTCCAGCCAGCTCTGCCTCTTCTGATGTGTGCACCCTGCAAAGCTCAGTCAATGCCAGGTAACTGATCCTTTGTACGGACGCTGTTTAGTGCAGATGAAGAATTCAGAACGGTATAATTTGGACAGGGATGAAATTTCTGTGCAGTGATATGTATTAAAAGCAAATAACTTGTGCTTTCTTCAAAGCAACAGCTATAGAATCTATAATTTTTAATTATCCAGTGCAAAGACGTCCACATTTTTTAATGGGCAGAACATGTCATCATTAACAACTTGTATTAGGTTTCATTTTAGAAACTTGAAAAATGTGCCCCTTATCATTATAGGTAAATGGAAGGAAAAATTACAACCTGGAAAGCTATTTAAGGGAATTTACAAAAAATGGGTTTAAGAAACAATTTCCTAAACCATTTTACTAGATTGTGTTAGGAGAAAATATGCATAAATACAAACACACATACATACATACACATGTTCATGTAAATATACATGAATATATACACAGACATACATGGAGTAAACCTATTTTATAACTGGTAAGATGTCTTTGTTTCTGTTGTTGAATAAAATGAGCTCTGAAAATATCATTATACTCATTTGTATAAAATTCATATATATACATATGTATGTATATACACAAACATACACACAAACACAAATACACACGCATGTGCACACACCATATATATATTTATATATATTTATTTTAACTAGAATTACTGAGATCTGAACTTTGGAAGTTAATTTCCGAATGGTATTTAGAGTCATGATGGGATCCAAGATCTTTTCTGGGAGTGAAAGGGAAGCTGCCTTCTATGGAGAAGGAATCACCAGTGCTGATTTCAAAGTATTAGGTCTCAAAGGATGCTTGGTGCTGCAGCTGTGTATCCTGTGAACTGGCCTGGAAGGGCGGCACTTGGTTACTGACTGGGCCAGAGGCCTGGTAGGAAGAATATTTTGACTTATTTTTCTTTTGTTCCTCCTTGTAAGATTGTGGAAGTATGAGCCTGCCTTGTGAATTTTCATATCATATGTGACAAGCCGCACAGCAGGGGTGAACACACACTAAGGGGGTTAGTGGGCCTCTGTCTGAATGCAGGAAGAGGTGCGGGGAGGTGGGGGGAAATTTTCCCTTCGGTGGCTGTTCCAGGTGGTCTTGTTTAGCTTAGCTGGGGATAAAGGTGACATTTAAAAATAGCCTACTTTCTGCAGGGAAAAAAACGATACTCCATCAAGGTAAGCTTTTTTTTGAGGCAAAAGAATTACTCTGAATTTGGCAAGGCAGACCTAGTCAAAGTACTGGCTGCTGTTTCTGTTTCCTTTCTCTTGAGAGGTGGTATCGTTTAACCTAGACCAGCCTTGGTCTCACCAAAACAGATATTACTGGCCTCAAACTTTCCAACTACTTGTTTGTTCCTCTTGAGTATTGAGCTTACAGAGGGCTTCTTCCTACAGTGTGCCTCACATTGAGGACTGCTGTGAAAATACTTTATATTCTATTTCAAAATAACAATGACATAGTTAAAATTTTTCAGTAAACTTTCAACTTAGCTATAAGTGTTGGTATCTTTGGATTATGTAAAAGATTTGTTAGGATGTTACTGTGATACTTGGCATGTACAGGGGCACCTGGGAATTAACATGTGTCAAGCAAGGTTGAGGGACTGGGAACTTGGTAAGATAAGTGCTGGAGTGCCAATGTCAATGCACTTCATACTCAGGCCAACAGAGATGACTGTCCTGCGTTATCTGATGGATTTATCTCTGTTTATGTTGAGTGAAACCCGAAAGGAATTAAATGTGTATTTACAGTTTGATAAACATTCAACATAAATTATAAATTTTAATTTCCACTTATTAGTTTGGGAATATGAAAAGCAGGGATTTTATTGCATATAAACTACTATTAGATGGAAGGATTAACTTTCTGCAATGATGATCCCTAACTGCAAGAACAAAATCCATTTCCATCTTAACTTAGTCATGCCAAGGCTTGTCTCCAGAGTTTTTGAAAGACAAAAGAAGAGTGGTATAGAGTTTGTGGTTTATACGTCCAGTGGCTATGACCTTGTCACCATGAGCTAAGAACCCATTATGTGACAAGTTGCACGAACGCTGAAGTCACCATACAAAACTTGAAGTTTATTTGTGTCCAAGAGGACTTGCCTAATCACTAACATTCAGAATGGCCTCCATGATATTATCTTACCATGTAACGATTCCAAAAATATCTCACACAGATTAATGACAATAACATAATTCCAGGGATTCGCCACTCTATATGTAGACATATATTGGCAATAAAAACCAGTCACTGAGTGTCTTTCCCCAGTAGAGGATCTCTCACTTTTCTCTGATTTTTAAAGGCTTCCGATCAATAACTGGAGTGACATTATTAACAGCTCCCTCAACACCTTGGCCAGCGCTAATATTAAATCCATTACACCTTCTGTTTGACATTTGCAGTACAGCAGACAGTGCTGTGGATACAGTCACATTGTCTAGGGACTGAGGCCGAATGTGAGCTTAGTGAGATGGTTTCCCTTGTCTAACTTCTAGATTCAGTTCATTGGTAGGAAATTGGAACCAATCTAAAACAAAACAAACAAAACAAAACACCCCACCACAAACCAGATGATAAATAATTCACACATTAAACTACATGTATATCTGATATCCAGGCAGTAAAATATTGACCTGATCTTCAGATAATTTTATTTTTTTGTTGTTATTTATTGTCATTTGCTTCTTTAATTTTATCTTTTTTATTTTTTGAAAATCATCCAGTGATGTCAGGACTCAAGTCCCTTTTTTATAGATGGAGGACTTGATCATCTTCAGCCGTGCATTGTGGCTGATACACACAAAGAGTGATGGTAATTTCCATCTCCATAAATGCCCTCCCGTTCCATCCCTTCCAGCCGCATTGAGGACACAGAACAGGCATTGTAGGCATGGAGCTTATACCAGTGGCTCTTTCAGCCCACAAAACAGACTAGATTTTGCCTGAAATGTGAGACAAACCATGATAGCCTATGCTTTAGACAACCAGTGGTTAGCCGTGCAGCTACAGTTATTCTTCACCCCAAATACTGTCTCATCTATTTTGCTAAATTGTCTAAATCCTAGTGTGGTATTGATTTCTCCTCCTACGAACTCACACCCATCCAATAAGCTACAAGAGCCTCTTATCCTCACTGAATTCTTCCCAAGCAGGGTCTGGCTCTGTTGCTCCTGACAGAAGTCCTACCACAGGCGCTGATAGCTATCGCATAGGAGGCAAACTGCTGGAGACAGAGGAGATTTCATTTTGAAGAGAGAAATATGATGCAGAAAGATGCTTGTGAGGTTGCCTGAAAAAGCAGGCTACCAGAAGGATGAATAGTAGGATCTTACTTCGGAAAATATACAAAACAAAAGTCAAGAAGCATGCTCTACTGAGCCTACAGGAAGAGAGATGGAATCTACAAGGCTGTGTAATGCCCTTGTATGAACAATGGCTATTTCTAAATAGCAGTCAGTATTGGCTGTCTCCTTTCCCTTTCTCTTCTGCATATTCTGAAGTTTTCATAGTGACTATAAATTAATTTTATAATTTTAAAAGCTATATTATATTAACAGGAAGGATGAATAAAAATACCATTTTATGGCAACTCAAAGAACTCTGTCTTCAGAATAGGAGATTTTTAAAGTTCCTCCAGGATTTGTGGGAGAAGCTGCCTTTCTGTTTACTAAGCGTCTGGAATGCCCAGCATCGAGATTTATGGAAAGAAGAGAGGGTTCATAATCCCTATGATGTAGCATCATTAAGAGCAATGAAAAAAGCACAGGCAGATCTACACAGGGAAACCGCCGCCATGCACACAACATGCATAGAGAGTCTGGCCTCCCATGCTGTCAGAGCTTGCAGGAGAAATGACTGCCTGCCGCATCGTGAAAAGCATCCTCTTTTAGGATATTCCAATCTACCTCCCCCAAAGGTGCTCTGGACATTCAGGGCTTTTAAAAGCCAGGGTACCCATTTATTTTTCTAATGCTTGACTTAAGGTTTCTCTAAAGGAAATAATATATTTACTAAATGATCTGTAAGCATGCACACATATAAAATATTTATTTGGGCTTGCTGTCAAGTCAACAGATTCCTGCCAACGCCCCCCCCCATGCCCCCGCCACCCCATTATCTTGAGACTGAGTTAAGACAAGACAATCAGAGGGTTGGCAGCTCAGGGAAACAGAATTGCTATCATGGCACAGCGTCACTGCCTTGAAATGGCTTTAGTCACTTATTTCCTTTTATTATAATGCCAAGTGTTATTTAGATTTTAGTCATTTAGCAATGCTACACTGCACACATCAGGGTGTCGGAAAAATTCCTTACCACTAGTCCTTTCATTTCCATAATAACCATTTATCGATATTCTTTTTCCAACCAAATTTCACCAGTACATAGAAAGGAATCCGTGTTTCATCAGAGTTTAGAAGATTACCAGGCAATGAACAAGTGCCTTCAAAAATGTTCCCTCATGTTATTAAGAATTAGGAAAGCTTGTTAAATTTTTTTTTCAGATTCTGAGGAACATAAGCAGCTTTGGGATGTAGTGCCTGACATGCACTTTCAAAGTAATTCCCTTGGAGCAATCAACTGTATTCGTGGAGATATTTCATCCCATGTAGCACCCTGTGCTGCTTTCCAGTAGGTGAGCAGCCAATCTAGTTGTGTTTTCAAGCCCCAATGGAACATGACCAAATACTGTAAGATGTGGCAGGCTCAAATGGTTGGGCATTTCCTAATGGTGGGAGTGACACTCACCACCTAGGAAGAGAGCCCTCCCTTATGGGAGTGTAGCTGATGGGCACTAGTTCTCAAGTGGCGGGAGAGGCAGAGTTTCATGAGTGCTAGTGAGAACGGCTACCGGAAGGCCAAGGCAGCACTCTCCAACCAGTTCTTGATATAGGCGATAGAGTAGGTCTGAAGGAAAATGGTGGAGATGAACACAGGGGTGAGTCTCTTTTATAAAGCAAGTGTGTCCTCCAGTTGTCTGGAATGAGTGACAGGAGAGAACACGATTCTACAAGTGTGCCCAGAGCTGTTCTAGGTGTATTAGTGCTTTATAGCGGGCATGGAATTTACCAAAGGTCTTTCTTCAGAATATTATCTGGGTTTGTTGTGTGCCCTAGCAAAGCCAGTTGGAACATAATTTAACTTTAGGTTGCATTAATTAAAACTCATTTTCTTAACTGAAAAGGTGATAGTTCTCTGAAGTGATCATCAAACACCTAAGAGCTCTGTTCAGTTCTTGCAAGCATGCATATTGCTAGAGGGCCATCAACCAACTACAACCTAGAGGACCATCAACCAACTACAACCTAGAAGGTCATCAACCAACTACAACCTAGAGGGCCATCAACCAACTACAACCTAGAAGGCCATCAACCAATTACAACCTAGAGGGCCATCAACCAATTACAACCTAGAGGGCCATCAACCAATTACAACCTAGAGGGCCATCAACCAATTACAACCTAGAGGGCCATCAACCAATTACAACCTAGAGGGCCATCAACCAACTACAACCTAGAAGGCCATCAACCAAGTACAACCTAGAGGGCCATCAACTAAGCACAACCTAGTGAGGTAGGATGGTGAGGGCAGTGAGGTTCTTAGGAACACGCCAGTAGATGGACAGTGGCTGTGGAATCTGTAGTCTAACCTGGAAGCAGGAGAAAGAGAGGCCGCAATGGATCTCATGTGTCACAGCTGAGTGTCTACACTCAACAAATGAACAGAGAGCCCTTCTCATATGCTGCTTCTCATATACACACAGCTATGAGTGTCCTAACAATAAAAAAAAATTGCCAATTATCTAGCGGACATATTCATTCAGTAAAGCCAGTGAGCTATGGTATAAAGAACACAGGATTTACCCCAGAAAGTTATTTTCACTTTAAAAGGTAAAGAACAGCCTTAAATATTTTGTCCCATGTGTGAAGCTGGATGGAGGATGCCCACCAGCACTAGGAGTAGCAGACACCCCAGGGGTTCCCTTAACTTCCATGGGAAGATGTGGGTTCGGTTCCATATGGAGTTAAAATATTTCCAAGAGAGGCAATAATTTTTTTCTTTTGCCCCTCAGTGAATACACATATTGTGATTAGTTCTAGGCAGGAAAAATTATTTTCTTGAAATATGTAGTTATTTTAATATTAATCTTAAGGCAGGTCTTTTCATGTTCCTCTCTAACACAATGCTTTTGTGTTGCAAATTCTGTTTTAAAACTACAGATCAAGTAGTTTTAAACGCAGGCATCTTTGAAGAGTGCAAAATAACTTCTCAAGTAAGCAAATAAAACTTCGCACTTGAAATCAGGCCTTGATTCATTAAAAATCTTAAACTTCTCATGAGAAAAATTAACATTTAAACCACTGCTGCTTGGCCAAGCACTCCACCACACAAGAATATGAAATATCTCCTTTAAAAAAGTACAAAAAGGACAAAACCACAAATGTGGAACTTCAATTAATTTAAAGCCCCAATCAGCAAAGAATAAATCCTTCGCAGATCTAATTACCAGCGCTCTCGGAAGACCCAGGCCGACCAGCCAATCTTCCCCGTGTTTGAACAGCTTGATGAACTAGGGGACTGATGGATATCAAGTCATTTTGTTTAATTTATAAATGGATTTTCCCCTAATACTTAAATTATCATCAGTACAACACAATGAAAATGGGAACATTCTGAATGCAAAGTCTATAAGAGTCCTGGAAGGAATCCCAATGAGGAATGTCACCTCTGCTCACTCCTCTATACAATTGATCTAATTAAATACTGAGGGTGGAAAGGCGGTTTAAAATGTAGCCATTTCTGTTTTCTTTTTAGCCTTAATTTATCTGTTCACATCTTTCAAGTACCTTCTGATGCTTAAAAAGAAAAAGAAAGAGAAAAAGAAAAACAAGATTTCTGCAAATCCCCAATACTTTTAATTCTTTACAAGCTAATGTTCAAGATGCCTCTGCCAGAGGGTAGGTTTTTGCTGAATAATAAATAAATGTCTAAGAATAAAAGGGGAGAGGGTATTGCAAACCAGCAGATCTCCTTCTAGTAATTTGAAAGGGAAACCAGAGGAGTTCGTACCTTCCAGATGTATTGTTCAACTGAAATGAGATCTCTGGATTACACTTATTAAAATGTCTCCTTATTTTCAGATCTCTTCCTTATTTAATTACTGCAAGGGGGCAGAAAGCTGCATGGAATTGTTAAATACCCTCAGCCCTATTTATAGTCTCTCCACACGGGCACCTTGAGCGCATTCAGTCAGCGATGGTCCTGCCCACCAACCACCAATTGCAAACACATTGGGTTTGCAATTCCCACCTGGCTCAGGGGTCTCTGATTGAGAGGAGGAAGATGCTGAACTGGCCGCGTCCTCTGTGGTGCCCTGCGAGAGGAGACCCCGCCCAGGCGGGAGCTTCATGCCCAACTGCTCTGCCATCTCCACGTGGTCCCCAGGGTGGACATAGTCAAAGACGCTGCTGCCTGTCAGCTCCACCTGGAGAGGGAGAGAAGTGGGGAGAGAGGTGTCACGGGCTTTTCCATGTTCAATGCACAGTGACAGAGATCCTGAGAAGAGAGGAAAACATGGCTCCCAGAAGCAAGTTTGGCTCCACCTTAGGATACTTCAGGATTCTTGGAAGAGTGAGAATATTTTTTTCATGTGTATTTAGCAATTGTTTAGCCCAGTTTTCCCCTCATATGGTATTGTTCGAGTAGAGCCAAAACGGTCTGTGAAATGTGGACAAGCCTGCTTTGCGTTCAGCTGTTTTATCCACGCATCATCAAATACGTGCATGTTTGGTGTCACTGGATGACTGACTGAGATCTACAGCTTTTGTGCTGAGAAGTTGGTGCGTTGTATAAAAACTGTTGCAGAAACAGCCAGAGATAACAGGAGAGTCTTTCTCTTAAATACACAGATTTCTAAGACATTAAAAAAAAAAAAAAAAAAAAAAAAAAACAACCAACCAAACAAACCACACATCCTTTTACTTCTATGTAAATTTAAATGTACGAAGTGCCACTTACAAATATATGCAAAGGCATAATGTTTTCATTAAATATCACTCATTAGTGTTGTAATCATATGGAGAATTTTCTGTGCAAAAGAGGTCAGCTGGGGTCTGAAGCAGCCATTTTTTTTTTCTGCTGGTATCAGCTTGTTTTGCCTTCAATCTAATAAAATATGTGGTAGAAAGCTCCTTGAGGGCTTTAAAAAATGTTTTATTTTGTCTTTGAATGAGGCTGCCTCCAAGTACAGAGGATGGCTATGAAGTATCAGGAGAGAGGCCTGAATATTTCTGTGCTGTCAGACATGGCCTCTGTGACCAGGTCACCTGCTTCAGGTGGGGGTAGAAGGTGCTAGCAAGGACTGGCCTTACCTTTAAGCTCTCAGCACACTCAGACTTTTATCTCTTCCTGAGGCCAGGTGTAATGCTCCTAACAGAATGTCTTTGCATTGTGGGTATTACAGCAGGGGTAGTCATTCCCGCAGAAGGACAAGCAAAAGCTCTTCCTTGGTCACTAATGGGCTTCTCTGTCCTTTGTAGTGCTCAGGCCAGCTATGGGGTGCCATGGACGTTTCCAGAGCATCCAGTTTCTTGGGACGTATTCACCTAATCCTCCTCCCATCTCATCTCTGTTTCCTGTGTAATGGGTAGCAGCCTCTCTGCAAACTCTACCAAGTTTCTCCTACCAGGGAGGGAGGGAGGGTGGGGGAACTGTCACAGAGACTGGAGCGCGCAGCTGCATTATTATCCTCAGCACTCCAAGTCCTGGTAAGATGATCACATCTACTTGCAGACGTCATTTGATTAGAATCTTAACAGGCTAACACATCTTCAACATCTATCAATTAGCAAAGGCATAACCAGGAAAGGAGAAGGGAAAATTCAGTTTGGGTAACAGCTCTTCCTGGAAAAGGCTCCCCCAACTTTTACCGAAAATGAGGTTCTTTCTGTGGCTATTAAATTATACTGTCCTACTTTACTTGGCTACTGACTGTATCATCTTACGGTACCTATTTCCTCCACTTGGTATTGTGACAGAGAGCACATTGGGATTCACAGTGATCTGCTCCTACCCTCTGGGAGGCGGGGATTACATGGAAATAATCCCTTTAATGTGTGCCTTGCCTCTAAGCACTTCACACAGCAATAAATGGGTAAACTGACTTTGCGCAATTAAGAAATGAAATGAAACTAATAAAGTGTGTGTTTTAATATTTCTTGATGGTTATTTTGTTTGGGGATTAGTGGCTATGAGGAAGTCACTCATTGCACATAGGGACCAATCACAGCATTTCACTCTTCTTAAGTTCCAGCGTGTTCCTGCAGTATTTCCTGCAATGTTGCATCTTGTCACCATGGATTTTGACAAGAGGAAAACTCCAGTGACATTATTTTTAGGGTGTTGGTTATTGAACAGTCAGGTAAACCAGCCAGCCCTACAGAGAAGTAGCCAAGGTCCCTACGACTTGCTTTACCTTGAGGTACAGAACCTTCCTTTCCCGGAAGCTGTTTCCTGATATTGTAGAGCAAGATTAGTCCCAGCATGCCCTACTGTACATAGCAGCAAGGATCCTCTTCTTCAGCGCCCTCATGGAGTTCTACACTGAAAACTCAATATTGGGGCTGGAGGGTGGCTCAGCAGTTAAGAGCACAGTCTGCTCTTGGCAGGGGTTTGAGCTCAAGACTCAGGGCCTCCGCATGGCAACTCACAATGAGCTACAACTCTACTTTCAGGGGCATCTGACGTTCTCTTCTGGCCTCTGAGGTTACTGCACTCACATGCACAAACCCATACTCTCTCACACAGATACAATTAAAAAGAAAACAAAAATCCCAAACAGTAAAACCCAAAATTGATGGCACCGAGGACAAGACACAGCCATAGCCTCCGTGTGTTTACTGTGGCCGAGGCCATAGACACAGTGGGTGGTACAGGTACATAGCTTGGAGTTATGGCCTGAATTTGAGATAAGACGCTTTCCCTGCACAACTGTGTGGCCTTGGACAATTCCCGTAACCTCCTTGGACTCCAGTCTTCTGTTGCAAAGCTGGCAGCTAGCTGCCATCAGGGACAACGAGGTACCTCTCACGGTGCATTCCATGTGGAAGGCACCTCTGCAATGCTGGTTCTGAGGAAGGATGCAGGGTTTTGACCTCTAGAGCAAGGAGAAGACGAGTTGTGGCTTATTTGCCCCACAGCTCTATTTTGAAAATCCAGTTGTTAAACCACGCAGGGGGAATCACCGTGCGAGAAAAATAAAAGCCTCTAAGGTGCCTACTCTTGGCTTGGCAAGATAGCTTAGCAGATGGAGGCGCTTGCTGCCATCTCGGTTTGAGCCCGAGAAATTACATGGTGGAAGAAAGGAACCAATCTCTGCAAGTTGCTGTCTGAGCTTTAAATATATGTCATGGCACGGGACTGCACAGACAGACTGACAGACAGATGCATGCATACACACAGAGAGTAAATGTAGTAAAATAAAATGCCTACTCTTGTTACTGTTTTGTGGATAAGAACAAATGAATAGGAATTCCAACATAGCTTAGGTTTGTGCTGTCACCTTGGGACATCATTTCAACTAGCAGGGGGCATAACAATTGCAGTGTCCTGTGAAACATAAGCATAAGGACAAGAATAGTAGTATTATTAGCTATCTACTCTGTGGATGTACTTTTCCTCCTGACACAGGATCTCAGTACATAGCCTTTGACTATCCTCGAACTCCCTGTGTCAATCAGGCTAGCCTAGAAATTGTGGTGACTTTGTACCTACCAGTACTTCCAAAGAGCTAGGATGCACAGGTGTGCAGTTACTATGCCCATATACTTCGCTTTGCTTTATCTTGTAAAATCTTCCAAACTGCTCTACTCACCCCCATTTCAAAGGAGAAGAACCTGTATAGTGGAAAGGGCTAGCAGTTGAGACAGAATTTGGGTCTTTTTCAGTGGCTCTCACTTCTCAAGGAACATTTGTAGCCCGGTGGGCTGAGCAAGGGGATTCTGAAACCTTCTGTCCATGCTCTCATGTGTTCAGAGGAGCACACTGAGTTCTCAGGAAGTGGACTGAGGACAGGTGACCTTCCAGTCTCTTGGAACTCAGGATGCTCTGTAGTTGGACCTAAGGAACGTGCAGGAGGAGGCTATCTACACCAAAGCAGACACGGTGTAACATCCACCTCCAGGCTTCAAGACTGTTGCCTGTCCTCATCATCACATCTTATATTCCCAACAGGTCCAGGTACTGTCTCCAGAGCATTACAGTTTACAGCTGAAAGAGACTTTTAAAAACCGCCTATTATGACCCCCAGCTTTACTAGGCAAAACCATAGTTCTCAGAAATTGAAATGCTTTTCCAAGTTTATCCAGATGCTCAGGGCTTGAAAGAGGCTCTCAGCCCAATTGGCAAACCCATAGTCTACCACTTTCTTTTATTGTTGTTGTTGTTATTATTATTATTATTATTATTATTAATTTATTCAGATTACAACTCAATTGGTCTACCACTTTCTAAGCTGGAACCTTATTATTATTATTTTTTCTTATGAAGACTGACCTCGTAGGACAGACTAAGTTCATATTACTGCCACCAAATTCTATGCTGTAAGACACACTATGACATCATGACTGGGGACTTTGCTACCTGATGAGCAGACATTACTCCATGTTAATTTTGAATAGGAAAAATAAATACAACTCTAACCCAATGCCAGTGGGATATCTTCAAACCTCCAGTTGCTAATTCTTCTAAAACTTTCACCCCCCAACCCCTGTTTTATGTTGCTCGTCTATCACAGGTGTTTGTTGTCTAAAAAGGGTAGAGAGTTAGATCTAAAACAAGATCATTTGATGTATGATTAACTTGATCAAGCTTACATTTTTCCCCAAGCATTACTCCTGGCGCTATGATTGTGGCGCACCAGTCTGTAAAATGTGTTACAATACAGAGCCATGGTGTTTTCATTCCCAGTAAACCCTTGCCAGCTACATTAATCACTAGACCCTCTTTTATAGACCCAGATGAATTTGACTGAGGATGGGATTATACAAGCGCTGGGAAAGTCAGGTTTTGAGAAATTCTTTTAAGAGTCTAGTGGTCATCTTCCATCTTGTTTCCAGTCTAAGGGAAAACATCAGTTAGATGGTTAGTTCCCAATGTCCACACCCCATGTCCTTGTTATCTGAATTAAAACATACTCTACAAAAATGATTACCAATCCTTTCAGATCACAAAGAGTGAAACTTAGAGTTGTCTGGTATGACTGGTTGGTTGTTTCCTCAGTCCTGCATTAGGATCTTGGTGATGGAAAACGGTAGCCTTTTACCCTTAGCGGTTTATTCTGATAGGCTCAAATGTCATTTTAGGAAAATTTAAGAACCTCTTCATTTTATGGTAAGTTTAATCAGCATATCTGGTGGTTCTATAACTCAGGAAACAGAGCCAGAGGTCTTTGAATGGTTTTCTGAGCTCAAGAAGGAGAAAGAGGCATGGCTGTTTCCACCTTCGATTACTAGGCCTAACTTTACCACAGCTGAATGACACTATTTTGTTGTCCCTGCTGTTTTGTTGTTGTTGTTTTTGAGACAGGAGCTATCTGGTTCATGATCCTCCTGCCTTAACCTATGTGGCATTCATATTACAGGCATGTGTCACCATGCCTGGGGTGAGTAATGCCAAAAGGGAAATAGCTTGTATTTCTTAGAGTATTCAGCAACAACTGAAAGAGTATTGGTAGTTGCAGATAGAAGATGGGTAAGAAACAACCAAATCTGGAGATCTCATTTAAAAATATTTTAGCTTTATTTATGTGCATGGTTGTTTTGCTTGCATGTATGTCTATGTGAGAGTGTCAGATCTTGGAGTTATGGAAAGTTTTGAGCTGACATGTGGGTTCTGGGATTTGAACCAGAGTCCTCTGGAAGAGCAATCAGTGCTCTTAACCACTGAGCCATCTCTCCAGCATAAGATCTTATTTTGTCCAAACTCTTTCTGCCTAGGTATACCTACTCAATGGTCCAAGATAAACTACAGTCCACAGTTAAGCTAAACTACATAGCTTTCCCTCAAATGTATTTCATGACCTATTAGCATGCATATAATGAGTTGATTTATTTTAAGTTTTGTGGAAATTTAATATATCATACAATGATTTGAGTTGATTTTTCCTTGTGGGGCCATGTGCCCCGCTGATAGCTAAAATGAGTGATTAATTTGTCTTTTTAAACCTCAAGCAAACATGTCAATGGCCATGGCTTGATGCCCCTGAAGCAAGGAATGAGCTTCTTAACTATACCAGTGTCCTGACATGGCTCCCCAGCCCTTTTGACTGAGAAAGGTTGGCACATGTAAGGGACCAGGAGTGATGGCAAACCACCCCCAGTGAGAGCGCACTGGAGGATACTGTTTTAAGCCCATGTGTCAGGTATTTCTTTATTTAAAAAAACTTTCATCTTAGAAATAATACAGGGTTGAATTTTAAATAAATAAAAAACATATTTCAAGGCCTACCATTTAAGATAGAATGTCACAACTCTTTTCGAGTTGCCTTAAACACTTAATTTTTTTTTTCTTGAGAGCCAGGCATGGTGGCACATGCTTGTAATCCCAGCATTTGGGGAGGCAGAGGTAGGCAGATCTCTGTGAGTTCAAGGTCAGCCTGGTTTATAAAGTGAGTCTAGGACAGCCAAGGCTACACAGAGAAACCCTGTCTTGAATTTTTCCACTTGAGGGCCTTGCAGTATTGATGACTAGTGGTACTCTCAATTAGGTCCTTTTCCACCTCGCCCCATTGTGCAGCGGATGCTAATGATGCCTGCAAGTCACCCCTGAGAGAGCATGTATTGGTAGCAGGTGGCTTAGAAGCTGTCTCCTGGGCTAGACTATGAGATCTACCAAGATACCTCGACACACGGGTTAGACTACCCTGACCCAGGATAAGGTAGAAAGTCTATCTCACTCCAGCAGGTTAGGATTTTCAGTTTTTTAGGGGGTCACATTTGTGTTATTGAAGGATAATAAAGCGATAAGGGAATAAAATATAATAAGATATGATAGCTTGATTAGCATAGGTTTTCTTTGGATTTACTGGTATCTTAATGCCATCTTCATAACTTCCTACATATTGCAGAACTCTGCTGAATATTTATGAACTGTTTTGACAGAAAGTTGATGTTCTTTACTGCTCTGTCTCATTCTATGTATTTGCTGACTTATCTGAAGGGAGAAAAACGCGTAAAAGCTTTGGGTCTGTTACAGAAATACGTGTATAAATTAGTAGAACAAGAAGAAAGAAAGGTTCTGTATCAGAACGATGAGGTGGAATGAAAAACCTTTCAGTGTCATCAAATAAGAAAATGAACCCACTCTGTTCAGCGACGCGTCACTGGAGTTTTCACTCAGAAGAATGTGAGCTGAGAGATGATACCACGTCGCGCATGTGTGTATTTTATCTTCAGAAATAAACATTTCAGTTCCTGTGGGAATTGGTGAGGCCAACTACATTTTATTTTTGTTTTTTATTCACTTTTCTATAACCCCTGGAGTGCCTGACTAGAGACGGCAACAGCAGCATGCAGAGCCGCCCTGTACTCCCTGTTCTGAACCTGGTAAGAAGGGCAGGGGGAATACCAGAGGAGTGCCAGGGGAGTGCCAGGGGAGTGCCAGGGGAATGCCAGGTGTGCTCATCCTCAGGGTAGACAAGGGTCCCAAGACTGCCACAGACCTGGAATGAAAGCACACATGGCAAGCCTCATATATGAACTCAGACTAGCACAGTGGCTGTGGACTCTCATTCCTGATGGGTAAACTGATCAGTCCATAATTAACTGACACAGATTGCTAAATACTCAGAAAAGCTCCATGGAGCGGGTGGGGGTTCTGAAGAGTCAGGATCCCAACTGAAATGCTTAAATCCTTAAAGAAATGGTTTGGGTGCAAAATAAACAGCAGGGTCTTTGAGATTGTCCCGCTTTTCACCCAATAAATGATGTGCAGCATTACAAGACCTCGTTGTCATGGCTCATGTGTGCTGATGTCACAGCACACTTTGGAAGCAGTGGTTTTTGGATGGCTTGGGTATGTCACAGTCTTTCCCTTTCAGAAAGAGGTACCAGCTAAAAGAAGAGAGGTGACTTCCTTAGCACTGAGTGGCCGGCCACTCCATCAGAAGACTGAGCCCAGAGATTTGTGCCTGTGATTAAATCAGGAGAGTTTAAAACCTGCTTTACAAGGTTGCCAGAGTTTTGAAGTTTAAAGGGTCTGCAGGGCAGGAAAGGCCAACTTTTCAGTATGTATCACAGCACTGGGAGGAGGAAGGGGTGCCAGGGGGAGGTTATATCACAGACAAAAGCGAAATGTTGCCAAGAAAGGAGCATTAGCCACAAAGTAGCTGAAGTCAATCTTACTCTTCTGAAGATCAAACGGGAAGTAAGCTGTCACGTTGAAAGCATCTTCATTACCTTGGTGGTAAGGAGGCCAATCAACATAAAATACTTGATATTGGCATAGTTAATTCATTATCCTCAAATTTTACATGCTTCACTATTTGCCATTTAAATCAGGATTCCCTTTGCAAAGCCACACTTTACTATATCTTCACCTCTAGTTTTAACTTTTTTATATATTATTATTATTATTATTATTATTATTATTATTATTATTATTATTATTATTATTATTATTATTATTATTCTCATAGTTAATTTTTGCCCTCGTCAGTTTTTTGATCCTACGAACAACAAGAACAACAACAAAAAGCAAAATAAAAAAAAAAACCCATAAGATTGAAATTTAACAGCCCTTTCAGTTCAGAGAACGATAACTGGGTTAGGGAAACTATAATAGTTCTGGGCTTGGGTTTTCTATATATTTTAAGAATTCACACAGAGCAGTTTTTCTTTTATTCCAGTCACAGTAAAACAGCATGGCTTATATGACTAAAACCTTGGATATGGTTAATGCACACAGATAATAATCATATAAACCATAAGAAATAATAAAATGCACACAAACAATCTAATGAATCATTCTGGAGTTTTTAAAGGGACACTCTGAAGGACTGCCAGTGGCATTGCTTGCTAAGAGCTCAGGCATAATGTTTAAGGGATACTGAAGATAAAGAGGAGAAAGGGAAAAATGACGACGACAACAACAACACAACAGAAATGTAACCAGACAAGCTGAGCGGAGCAATTTATTCTTACATGTTGAGAAAGCAGCCCAAAGGGTGGCTTGTGCTGAGCCAACGCCTTGCTTCCCAGGCTGGATCAACATGTGCACATCATAGGCTCTGTGCTTACGATAACCGAGTGCTCATCCTTTCCATGCCTGTCTGTGGAGTTTCCAAAACTTCCCTTTCAGGGAAACGCAAGGCAGACTTAAGTACCTTAGTCGCCGGAGAAAGTGAATTGATGGTTAGGTCAAATCAAGAAACTTGAACGTTAATCCAAAGGAAAGACCCAGGAGGAATAAAATCCTCTGAGCTGTGAACAATTACTAACCCTTCTAGAGCCTTCTGTGTTGATGTATGTAGGCAAATCTCGGGAAGCTCTTGGCTGTCTTGGAACCACAGGCCTGGTACATCATTTCTATGACTACATTTTGGCAACTGTAGCTCTCTGTGGCTATGGAGGCTATGTTCTCTGAAGTGAAACAGTACCCTGAGCATCTCTTGGTGCTGCTTTAAAGGAAGAAACCAAAGCCACACATGTTCAACAACCGGCTGTGAGTTGGTCTTGTTACAAAGTGGGGCAGAAATAGAACTGGTAAGTGAGGAACACTGGCCAGAAGAAACAAGTCATCCTGGAAGCCTGGAATAGTGTGTGCTCTTAAGACACCTGAGAGGGCAATGTGGTAAGTGTGAGAGACTGTGCCCTTTTGAGAATGCAATGTTCTATCTTACCAGGAAAACATGTTAGTTACACATGATTAATCTGGCATTTTAACTAGGGGTTTTATCTTATAGTAACTTATGCCACTTATTCTTGAATTTCCATATGAGCCATGCTGCCCAATATGGTAGTTCCACTCTTGGACTATGGCTGCTTCTGAACTATAATGAATGGGTAAGTGTAAAATTAGCACCAGGTCCTAAAGATTTAGAACAAGGCAGAAGAAACAACAACAACAACAGCAGCAACAGCAACAACACCACCTCCTCCCAAAAGGTGGCGGGGGGGGGGGGGGGAGGGGAAGGTGTACCGAATATCACAGTATTAAAAGTAATTTGCTTTTTTAAAGTGGCTACTAGAACATTTTAAATTACATACGGAGTTTGCAATGCTTCTTTCTGTTGGAAATCACTATCCTGGAACCCAAATCCTGGACTAAAACACAAAGTACTAGGCTATCATGATCTAGCCAACGGTCAGAACATTCTCCACAGTTGAGTGGAGAGTGGGATATGACTTTCACACGTACTCTGGTGCCTCGCATTTGACCATGTCCCCTGGAGGGGGAGACCTGGTGGCACTCAGAGGAAGGACAGCAGGTAGCCAAGAAGAGACTTGATACCCTATGAGCATATACAGGGGGAGGTAATCCCCCTCAGGAACAGTCATAGGGGAGGGGAATAATGGGAAAATGGGAGGGAGGGAAGAATGGGAGGATACAAGGGATGGGATAACCATTGAGATGTAACAAGAATAAATTAATTTAAAAAAAAAAAGAAAGAAAATGGCAAGGAAAGACAGAAGAGGTGTAAGAGAATAAAACAACAGAAACAGGGATGCTATTCAAATTAAAGACCTGAACTTGTAGATTTAATCAGTCAGTCCAATCTTATTGATCACTTCTTTGTGGAGGGAAAAAGGCATTACAATTAAGTACTCAACCTGCAAGGACTTTATGATGTACTGTGAGGAGCTAAGACAAACACATGCCAAACAGAAAGATTATGACAAAAGCACAAGTCATCACAGGAGCGTTTTAAGTCACTGCTACTTAAATCTCTCCAGATCCCTCCAGGATTTCCCAAAAGCAGGGCCCTGGGCTCCTAGATATTCTAGCTCTATGGATCTGCAATAAAGTCCAACATTCTTCATTTTTAGAAGCTTCTGAATGGATGGAACTAGAAATGATCACAATGAGTGGGTTAACCCAGACCCAGAAAGACTCACATGGTATAGACTCACTTATAATTGGACACTAGCCCAAAAGGGATGTCCCATGAAAGTCTTCACTTACTAGGAGATTGGGATAGATGCGGGGGCTTCATATTGGGACTCTAGGTGAGAGAAGTATGAGAGAATGGGGGAAATAGAAAGATCTAGAGGGTCCTAGAAACCTATAAGAAGAACTTCATGACGGGTAGGTCTGGACCCAGGGAGGTCAGCTCAAACTACTGCACCAACCAAGAACAATGCATGCAGTAAACATTAAACCCTACTCTGATCTAGCCAATGGACAGGACATTCTCCACAGTTGTGTGGAGAGCGGGTACTCACTCTGACATGAACTCTGGTACCCTATATTTGACTATTTCCCCTTGGTGGGGAGGCCTGGTGGCACTCAAAAGAAAGATAAGCAGGCTATCAGGATGAGACTTGATAGTCTGTGACCATATGGTGGGGGACGAGGTCCCCTTCTGTCACAGTCCTAGTGGGGGTGAGAGAGTGGAGGTGGGTGGGGGGAGGGGATGAAGGGAAGATAAACCTGTTTCTGTTTTGATCCCAAGTGTGGAACGAGAAGAGGGCAGGATGTTTACCACTTAGATGTGAGAAAGCAGGATGTTTTTCCACATAGAAGTCAAACTACTTTGTGAAGGAGCTTGGTATAAACTAGCCTTGAACAGACTGAGAGGATATATATATATATATGAGCCCAAAACAGAAGAGGAGGCTTTTGGTTGGGGCTTGGTTTTTGGCTGTTCATCCCTGCACTTCAAGAGGCTCCTAAAGAGAACTGCTCCAGGGAAAGTTTCAAGGCTTTGGACTCCAACTGAGGCTGGAGGTTCCAGCTGCTGCTCCTGGTTCCAGCAGCAACTTTGGCGGAATTGCTGGTCTGCTGAAATCCTGCTGACTATGCCAGGGACTGATAGCCTTAAGGTTTTATTGTAGTGTTTTTTAATATCCTTTTCTGATTGTTTGGGTTAGTTGGGTTGTTAGGGAGGTAGGCTCGTTAATAAGTTCATAATAAAATATAATTGATAGGAAAATTGAGCAAACAGGTGGTGCCCAATGTGGGGCGCCAATTTGTTATCAGTTCAGCCTAAGATTGTTAAATAAAGACACAGAGTCTGAAGTGTATTTTAAACCTGTCAGGACTACCCGCCAGGCAGAATTAACGGAAGCAAATCTATTTCTAAACTGTGGTAAACAAATTACTCTAAATTGACATATAATGCATATACCCTAAGCATTTGTCACTAAGATGTTTGTTCGGCTTTTTTTTTTTTTTTTTTTTTTTCCTTTCTACTCCATCTCTCCAACTGTCAAACTTGTTCTCCAAGATTGGAAAAGTTTGATTTCAACAGTATTAGAAGCTGCACAACAACTACAATGGTTATCATGGTGGCCACAGGAGGCAGAGAAAATAGAACAAGAAAATAGGAAAAGGGACATAAATATTAATAAAGAGCAATTGCTTGGTAAAGGACGATATGCTGACTCAAGACAAGTCCCGTATGATGATACAATGACTGAAAAATGTCATGCTACAGCCTTAAGAGCTTAGAACATGGTGGAGAAACCTGGTAAGATAACTGTCCCCTTTACTAAGATATTTCAAGGGCCTGGAGAAGCAGTCAGAGAATTTTTACAGAGATTGGGATTAATGCTAGATAGAGCAATAACAGATACTGACACCAAACAGGCATTGAAACTCATATGACAGGGTGAAAGAGGAAGGGAGGAACAGGAGGATACAAGTGAGGGGATAACAACTGTGATGCAATCTGAATAAATTAATTTAATAAAATAAAAAAAGAGAAGCTCCTGGGTGATGTGTATACAGTTTATCCACCATCCAAAGTTGTATGGATATGTCCTGAGGTGGCTGTGAACCAAAAACATCTGGGACAGCAACTACCTGTTCCAGTCCTGCACAGAAAGCAGAGTTGTCTTAGACAACAAAGCTGAGAGCAGCTGACAAGAGCAGGAGCTGGCTATATGGTGTTTATAAAGGCTAGGGTGGTATACACCACTATTGGGATAAGCAATCAAGAGGGCTTTGATAAACAATAAGTGTTTGATCCTGGCCCTCAGAAGAAGGATGTGCGATACTGTTCTTCACCTTTTCCCTCTTTAAAAATACCAAACAGGGTTGTGTAATCACCTATAGGAATTTTACATTTTTCTTCTCAAATCTGCACTTCAGTGGCAACTGTCCTATTGTAAAAGAAAACTGAAACACTAGCTCAAGACCTGGATCCTATATCTATCCCTGTATCTGACATGCTTACATACATTTAGTCAATGATAGATGTTTTTCCTCTCATGGGTGAGCATAAAATCCATGGTATATTTTGTCATGTTTAATTTAATTTCTTCCATTTCCCGAGAGACTTCAGTGAGCTTGATGCCATTTTGCCTGGCCATGAGTCTAGTTACAGTGGTACAGCTCAACATACGCTGCTGGGACAAGCCCAAAACTCAAAGACGAGTGACCCCCCCATCCCACTTGACACTTCATATTTCTGTGATCTAGTGATGAAGTCACAGCTCAGTAACTGGAAAGTTCTGTCATGTTTTGTTGCAGATTGTGAAACAACAGCCAGTGGCCACAGATACTGGTTTCCTAAGCCACACATGGGCATACTGGGAATTAACAAGATAAATCACCTCCACTAGGTTGCTTTACAGATTTCAATTTAATTTATGAATTCTTTTTGACAAGTTTTATACTTGGCCATCAAAACCGTTAAGTTTTACTATATCCTATCAGCTTTGCTTTAAAAACCAATAGAAGAGCAAAAAACTACATTGGTTGAGAAAGGTTGGGGGTGGCTATGAAGGGAAGGGTAAAAACTTATCAAAAGTAAAATTGGATTAAGAGTCAATCAAAATCCAACTGTGAATTTATCATTTCAATGAATTTCAATGAATGGTTTAAAATCTGTTTGAAATCTATTTGAAAATGAATATGTAATAATATAGACATATCTCCTTTTCAAAGCCTGTATTGTCAGATGTATTCTCGGTATTATAATTCATGAACAGAGTAGATGACTATTTGAAAAGTATTAAAATGAGCTGACTTTTCAATACAAGTGTCTTCACAATAAGTTTTCTATTCTGGGCAATTCAGAAATGTAGACAATTGTGGTAGAAAAATAATATGTATTGTAATATTCATTGTACAGTAGTAGTGTGGTAAGTGGCAATTCTGGACATTACAAGAGACACAAGGATTATTTTCTGTGATTGCACAGAGGGTACTTGGATTTCTTGTGAAGCTTTTGCATTGGAAATGAGATTCATCAGTCTGAACAGGGCAGGGTTAGAGCCCTTAGCAACATGCTTATTTTGTAGAAGGTCACTCAATAATAACTTCCTCTGCCCTCCAAGCTTATTAAGACTGACTGGCATATATTAATGAAAACACCTGATTCTCCAACCATAAAACCCAGACAAAGACTTTATTTTAATATTAAGGAAGGAACCCTTAATTAGCAGGGTTTCAAAAATGTCAGCTTCTTCTATTAGCTGTTCTGGTCCATCAAAGCCATAATCCCTACTGTCAAATTTCATCACATGATAGACAGTTTGCCTGGCTGCCTTTTTTTCCCTTTACTGATCATAGTGACTGAAGCTTTTCCTTTTTTTTTTAAAAATTATTTTTTACTTTGCCATCACATTTAACAACTCATTGTGCATTTGCCTGTTACACTCTCGGTTTTACTTTGGCTTTCAAGTCCTACATGGCAGTTAAAAAGGGTGGGGTGGGGGAGACATCTCAGAAACACAAGTATTACACGTGAATACATTCTTAGACATATAATTAAGGGCTCTTGGAAGACCTGGGCTTGCTTATATTGATTGCCTTCAAGAGTATGTAAATGCTGCCCTGAAAATGCAGACAAATAAAACAGGCTTGCAGATGATTTCCTTTTTTTTTTTTTTTTTTTTTTTTTTTTTTTTTTTTTTTTTTTAATGTGTCAAGAGAACAAGGAGAATTCTGGGGGAAAACCCAGGATCTTTTAAGATAAACGTTCATCATGCTTGACCATCAGCACACCTGCCTACTGCAAGGTAATCATTAGTACACAGATGGCTTTGCACTGACTGCCCTTCGCAAGACAAAATGAGTACATCTAGCAGGACAGAGCAAATACACAGCTCTTAAAGTGTTTGTGGTTTTAATCTGACTCAAAACACTGACTGCTGATTAAAACCTTTCTTGCCAATGGAAAAGCTCATGCTGTCTATACCAAGAGGAATAATAATAATGATAATAATGATAATAATAATGATAATAATAATGATAATAATAATAATAATAATAATAATAATAATAATAATAATAATAATAATAATAAACCAGACAACAAAACCAAGACAAGGATGACTCAAGGGCTCATGGGCATTGTTTATGGACGCAGCAACACAGCTTGCTCTTTATCCATAAGTGAACACAGAAGCAAACTAATAGGTAACCTGCTTTATTATTTCTGTTGACTTTTCTTTTTAACACTAGGTATTTAGTCCTTCCTTTTCGGCTTTAGTGTTCTCTGTGACTCTCACTTTGTAGCATCCCAGGGCCCTTTTGGCTGGCCGGCACTAAAGCTTTTTGAAAGTGCTAGCTCCTACAGTTTGCATATTTTTTACTTATCTAACCCGTTGCTTCTGAGTGGAAGGCCAGTTCCTCTCCAGATTTCAGCCCCAGCAGGAGCTGGACTAGTTTCTTCCCATGTAAGATGCTCAGGGGTTTCACGTTAACCAAGTCCACTACTGGGCCTTTATACCTTGGAGGTCATTTTGTTTCTCCCAGTGGGCACTCTTGATTTTCTGGGCATTAATTCTGTTCTCTCAATAGCCCTCACATAAGCAAAAATAGAAACAAACTCACAGAATCTCAACTTCAATTCATTAGTGAGTCATTATTGTGCAGGGGTCCTGGATTTCTTTCTTTTTTGTTTCACTGGACGAACTAGAGATCAGTGAAAACAAACTTCTGGTGATGTGCTAATGTACTTCCAGCCCTCCCACACTATGTGGCAGTTTGGGGTGAGTTCCTGTGATTGAGACTGACAAGTTGCAGCTTTTGGTACTGAAGGCATGAACAGACACATTTCAGGTCGGTTAGCCAGTCAATGAGCATTGCTTGGATTAGAGCACCTAGTTGGGCACATGGGGTTGCCAGAATTAGTTTTAGGGCTAATCATAGACAAAGTGAGCTCTACTATGGGAGGCTTTCTAATGCCATTATATAAAAGTGGCCTTGGACCAAAATCATCACTGCCCTCTTCTTGGGCAAGTTATATACATTTCATCAATTAAAGAAAACAATGATGTACTTACTTTCCTTCTGTCAATATTAAATAAAATCTTTGTCCCCCAAAAGGGCAAATCTGGCATATACTAGGTCTTCATTAAAGATATGAATGTTCACAGACTTTTCCTGAGGGCAGAAGCTATGTGTCTAATTCATTGCCATAAACCCAGTGGACAGTCAGTGTCCTATATGAACAGCAAGTGAATAAATGATGTTAAACATATTTTGAGAGACAAGCTGGCTCAGAAAGGTTTGCTAAATTCCCAGAGTAATATATGATGGCTTATCCTTGATGCTTAGCATTTGTCCCATTAACAGAAGCCCATTCTTGGCCAATCAATTCTGGTCTTCTGGGACTTGGAAGGAGAGACACAGCATAGCTGTTATGCATTTAGCAAAAACATACATGGGCTTGACCAAGACACATATTGAAAAACTATGGTAAATGGAGGTTGGAAAAAGACAACTGTCTCACACCCAAAGGGGTCATGGATCCCTTGAACTCTCCAATGAAAAGCATAGTTTCCTTCCCTTAACTTATAGTCATTGAAGGTAATTGGAAGTAACGCACAG
Organism: Acomys russatus; assembly: GCF_903995435.1. Lineage (NCBI taxonomy): Eukaryota > Metazoa > Chordata > Mammalia > Rodentia > Muridae > Acomys > Acomys russatus. Next base: position 65,305,452 of record NC_067137.1, on the reverse strand, counting down.
ACTATAGGCCCCAGGTCCAGGGCTCCTGGGATACCTCTGAGGCCCATCCTTATCACTTTCCAGCTATAGGTGTTCTACATTGGTGTCTTATTTGGTTCTGGTAATTTAAATGCTTGGTTTGAAAAAGAGTATTTTATAGCATTCCAAGTAGTCCAAGGACAGCAATCCTTACGTGTGGAGCATACTACAGAACCTGGTGGGTATGTGGAACTGATGTTTTCAAAACAGAAAAATAAGACAGGTATAGACTAGGCTACCACTATTAAGGTAGACATAACGTGAAACACTGGCTTTGCCTTTTCCTTGGGAAACAAAAGCTTGTTTTCCCTTTTTCTCCCCTTGTCCTCACCACTGATTATTAAAGTGAACCTGGGTGAACTACTGTGCCTTTTTAGCATTTCTAGCCATTGGCTTGTTGCCTTGAATAGCTCCTGCTTCCTATGAGGGAGAATTAGCTTGAAAACACCTGCAAATGCCCTAAGCATGAACGCAATCTTCTTAGACGGCATACTGTGCACTTAAGAGTGGACACTGCAAAGGTGAAAGAGAGCTTGTGCAAAGCCAGCTGTCTTTTCAGCTGAGACGTGGGAAAGAATCATGGTTGGCATCCCAGGGAATCAATACCCAAGGTTTGCAGGAGCCCTGAGGGGTGAGCAGTGTGTGCTCTCTGGCTACTTTACTCACCTTCTGCAGTCAGTCGAGAGCCTCACATGGAATGCGATGCTCTGCAGTAATGTACGTCCCCTTACCCCCACTGCAAAGTAACACTGATATCACTTCCCCCCGTCATGTACATGATGTTTGTGCATTTGGATGGTGGTATGTGAAAAAAATCATTCCATCTCCTTTCACATGTCATGTGTGGGGAAGACATGGAAATGGCTTGTTCTAGGAGCTTAAGCCATTTGACAACACCAGCTTAGCTAGCTATACATTTACAGTCAATCCTTTCCTACAATTCTAGCTTCTTGATTACTTGGGTGATGTCTTACTTACTCTCATAATTACCAAGACACAGTATGTATTTGTTGGTTTGATTAAACTGATGATCTCAAAAGGCTTTCATGTATATTACCTCCCTGTGCTCCAGCACCTTCCATTCTGGTCATTGTCTTTTAGACTGAGGACTTCAAGGGTCTGTCACAACCTCACACCTGGGTCGGTTGCCCAGGTGTTAGAGTTAGAGAACAGGGCAGAGTTAGGGTTAGAGAACAGCTGGTTTCTATGACATGAACGCATGCATGCGTACATACATACATACATACATGCATGCATACATACATACATTTATTTATATTCACATTTCACATGTAAGTGAAATTGCACAGTATTTTTCTTATCTGTGTCTGGTTTAGTTCACTTAGCATAATGTCCTTCAGGTTTATTCATGTTGTTGCAAATGGCAAACTAAATGCTGTCCCATTCATCTACTGACAGGCACTTAGGGTTGATTCCATATCATAGCTATTATGACTAATACTGCAGCGAGCATGGGAGCGCCATTATTCCTTTCAGATACTGATTTCATTTCCTCTGAAAAGGAGAGGGAGAGGAAATGAGATGGATGCAGGAGAGGACACAAGCTTCACTTCTATAGAAAGAACACGCTTTGGAAATCGGGTGTATATCACGAGACCAGAGCTGGTAACAGTACATTCCATGACATCTAAGAGCCGAGCCACAGTGTCCTCACAACACACAGACTGTGAAGTTGGGTATGTTAATTAGATTGACTGAAGTAATCAGTTCAATATGAATATGCATATCAAAGCAGCAGCTGCATACCTTAAATATATACAATTTCAATAAAAAAATTTTTTTTAAGAACCCAGCCTGCCTCTCAGGGAGGGCAGTGGCCTTTGTTTGAGGTGCTGCTGGGGCTGGGGCAGGGCTACTTTTGGGCTTTGGAGGAGGAAAGGCCAGGGATTAGGTACTAGCTTACAATTTCTGTGTGACCTTGAAGGGGTCATTTTACCATCATAAGGCTCCATTGTTTCCACTGTAAAATGGGAGTTTATCATTTGTTCTTCAGGCTGTTGAGGGTCTTAGAAGAGATGATAACACCAGGAGCATGCAAGCAGCTAGTGTAGGCAGTCATAGCACAGCCATTGTCTACATGCATTCTCCTGCTTGGAATTGTGCTCAGATTTGATCACATAGGCTTACACAGGTCACACAGAACAACACTTCATTATTTTAAAAAATCCCCTAAAATTCCCATATTTAATTTTGAATGCATTTTAACCAAAACCCTCTTCAAGCCAATCTCCTTGTGAATAGCCTGACTAATTGGGGTGGGATGGGGTAGAGGAGGGTTGATAGGAAGGTTATTTTTTCTTCCTTGGCACAACTGCATGGATACAGACAAGGAAGGCATCTGGAAGGCAGAGAGGACACCTGGAAGGCAGAGAGGGCACCTGGAGGGCAGAGAGGGCACCTAGAATGCAGAGAGGGCACCTGGAAGGCAGAGAGGGCACCTGGAAGGCAGAGAGGGCACCTGGAAGGCAGAAGGCACCTGGAAGGCAGAGAGGGCACCTGGAAGGCAGAGAGGGCACCTGGAAGGCAGAGAAGGCACCTGGAAGGCAGAGAGGGCACGTGGAAGGCAGAGAGGGCACCAGGAAGGAAGAGGGCACCTGGAAGGCAGAGAGGGCACCTGGAAGGCAGAGTGGGCACCTGGAAGGCAGAGAAGGCACCTGGAAGGCAGAGAGGGCACGTGGAAGGCAGAGAGGGCACCTGGAAGGCAGAGAAGGCACCTGGAAGGCAGAGAGGGCACGTGGAAGGCAGAGTGGGCACCTGGAAGGCAGAGAAGGCACCTGGAAGGCAGAGAGGGCACGTGGAAGGCAGAGAGGGCACCAGGAAGGAAGAGGGCACCTGGAAGGCAGAGAGGACACTTGGAAGGCAGAAGGCACCTGGAAGGCAGAGAGGGCACCTGAAAGGCAGAGAGGGCACCTGGAAAGTAGAGAGAGCACCTGGAAGGCAGAGAGGGCACCAGGAAGGCAATTGGTACAGAATGGCCAGGTAACAAAACTGGTTGTCTCAGAATGCACTTAGCCTATATTCTTGGGAGCAGTACCTGTAATTTAATCTTATCTGGAGTTAAGAAAGAGAAGGTGCTATTTCTTTTCAAACCAACAGAGAATGAACTACAAACGGCATGGCTTTTACCCAAGAGTATGGGGTAGGACAGTGGGACTCACTACCTGGTGGCTTTGTGCTCTTCAAAATGTCTACCATGGGGAAAGGCATTTGCAACTAACAAGGCAGAGATGTGTCTGAGTCATCATCATTTTTTTTCCGTTCGAGTCTATGTTAATGCCCTTAGCTCTCTGCACAGGTATAAACTGTCTATATTAGAATCTCTTTCCCCCACTCCCTCTCCTCCTTCTTCTCCCTCCTGCTCTCTCATTCTGTTTTGGCATATTTTGGATTTCATATATTCAGAAAAGTATATTGGAAATGTTATTAATTGTTCAAATAGATTTCCTTCTCCTAGTTGGCTAAATCTATCTATCTATCTATCTATCTATCTATCTATCTATCTATCTATCTATCATCTATATATCACTTTCTCTTTCTTTTCTTCCATTCTTCCTTTTTCTGTCTTTACTTTTTGAAACAAGGTCTCACCATATAGTTTAGGCTGATCTTGAACTCACCAAAACATGTACATAACATTGTGAAATCAATCATCTATCTATCTATCTATCTATCTATCTATCTATCTATCTATCAATCATCTCCTATTGGGAAGAAGATTTCACAAAAGCATATGTATGCTTAAGTATGGGGAAAACAGAGTTCAGTTGATTTGTTGTTTCAAAGTAGAGGCAAAGTGAAATCAAGGAGAGCTTAGGGAAGTAGGTGGTGTAGCTCAGGGAAGCAGGATTCTGTAGCTCAAGGAAGCAGGGTGCTACAGCTCAGGGAAGCGGGGTGCTGCAGCTCAGGGAAGCAGGGTGCTGTAGCTCAGGGAAGCAGGGTGCTGTAGCTCAGGGAAGCAGGGTGCTGTAGCTCAGGGAAGCAGGGTGCTGCAGTTCAGGGAAGCAGGATGCTGTAGCTCAGGGAAGCAGGGTGCTGCAGCTTAGGGAAGCAGGGTGCTGCAGCTCAGGGAAGCAGGGTGCTGCAGCTCAGGGAAGCAGGATGCTGTAGCTCAGGGAAGCAGGGTGCTGCAGCTTAGGGAAGCAGGGTGCTGCAGCTCAGGGAAGCAGGATGCTGTAGCTCAGGGAAGCAGGGTGCTGCAGCTCAGGGAAGCAGGGTGCTGTAGCTCAGGGAAGCAGGGTGCTGCTTTAAAGTTCAGGTGTTTTAGCCTGAGCTGTGCTGAGAATGCATTCGGGGAAAATGCAGACGTCTACCTGAAGATATGATGTTTCTTTTCAGACGTATAGAGAACTAGATGTAAATGTTATACCTTTACCCAAGTATACAATATAAGATACTGAGACTTGATACCTTGAAGAATATGAAGAAGTTAAAGAGGAGGTCCTTGTAGCTTTATATTCTTCAAAAATGCCTCCTAATGGGAACTCCAGGCCACATAGCCGAACGAGCTGGGTTCTGGGCTCAGATATGAGCCTCACTGGCCTTGTTGGGGGGTATGGGAGGTGCCTATTCTAAATACCTTTGTAAAAAAAAGTTCATTAATGTTGAATTTTTGAACCTTTCCTTCACCCGTGGAATGGGGATAATTCTATCTGCTTCACAGGGTATTGGAGGATGACACAGGGCAAGAGTCCCACACTGTGAGACCAACAGTGTCCAGCAAAACATATATAGTCAGAAAGCAGCAGCCTTCTTCCTTTCCTTCTCTCACCACCCTTCCACTGTGGGGTAATCTCAACCATGTGGCAATCTTTGTTATCCTTGTCATGAGACAAGGCTGTGATTATAGTGGCTATACCAGGCACCCGTTTTCCCAGAGGGAATGGACCCACAGTTTTGCCAAGTGAGGGTCAAATTGACATCCACTTTGTGGTGCTAGAAGAAGCCCTGTATATATCACCTGGGTCTATTCATCAACAGTCAGCTTGTCTGCAGCATGTGGTATGGGTTGAGCACACTTTGAAGGTAGACAGTTTCTATGTGCCAACATCTAACTGAACAACAAAGACAGAGGTAATGCCTACGGAGCTTAAAGGTGCCCGTTAATTACCTAGAATATGTTTACTTAGGGGGATGAAGTCTTAATGTTTGGAAACAATAATTTCTAACAAACCATTATTTTTTTTTATTAGAAAAAGGTTATGACATAAAAGGCCTATCTCATAGTCCCAGTGGGTGAAGTGAGATTTGTCTAAAAATACAAAGACTTTGTTAACACTGGCAAAGCTGGGGCAGTGTAGCAGAATTAATACAATTTCAATTTTTCTTTGTGTCTGTAATGGTTTTCTATTATCCTGATAAGTGGGCAGCCATCTCGCTTCTTTTATTGATATAGCTGTGAAAAAGAATTAGATTTCAACACTTATGTAACTGAGATTAATTGATTGATTAGATTATTAATTAAATATTCCATTAAACTTCTTTTGAAATAAATGACCAAGGACTATGGATTCCCCAAGGTTTCCCTAACTCACAGAAGAATAAACACAGAAGTACATAACTGAACACTGTGTATTATCTCATGAGAGGTAACTAAGCAAGCAGACGCATTGCCATGAAGACAATGTACTGACTGCTGCCATCTCAGCAGATGTCTATCTGCAACCAGTGTCCCCACATAGGCAGACACTTCTCTCTGCTGTGAACTGAGAGAAGCCAATGAAGGGCTGGGACACACAGGGGACCACATCCCTCAGCACATGACTCCCTACGTTAGCTGGCCTGTTGTAGTCGGGAACAAAATGGTTTACTCAAAACTTCCAGCCGTGCAGTATTTCAAGGAACCATGGAAAAATAAAAACAGTGAGTGGCCTTTCAGGTAACCCATAATTAAAAGCAATTTTGAGCTGTCTTTTCAGGGAGCCTCCCCAGGGGATGTATTTGCTACCTGTTTGACCTTCACGATTGTGAGTCCTTGCCAGTGTCAACGACCCTCTGAACTGAATTCAAAACTAATCTGTGACAGAAAAAGAGAAACAGAATTCATGCAAATCATATTAATTCCAACATTTCCCCAGTGAGCTGGGTATAAACTACAGCCTAATTAAATATTTTTTAACGATGTGAGTAATTTTTGCCAAGGGGCGGATTCAGGGGAAAATTTAATATGAGATCACAAAAGCTGTTCCCAGCGTTGATTCTGTAAATTAATGACTATCTGCCTTATGATAAAAACATGCTGCCAAGAATGAAAATGAAGTCGGCAAAGCCTGCTCTATTTGTCTAACAACCAGATATACAGAATGCAAAACTTTAAAGGCAATGGGAAATTTCCCATTGTGCCTGTGACATATCTGGGATAGAGACACACCATGCTGACAAGTGAGCAACTAGCTTTAGGGAAATCTCGACAATAGAGGGTCCTCCTCAGCTGTTGTCAGGGTCCAGAAATATATTTTAAAGCAGCCAGTTTGATCACAATTATTGCATCTTGTCTCCAAAAGAGATTCAAAGTGGTTTACAAGAAGAGATGCATACAAACAAGCAACAGTATTAGAGGCGAAAATTGAAGGTCAAAACTGTATCAAAGGCAGATACTTAATTACTTGGCACTAACTTTCCTAGCATTATGAGTCTGTGGGTTTCACTCTCAGACTGACCATTAAGAAGCTTTCCACACCCGTTTTTGATCCTCAGGGCAGCTCTTTCTGGAAACTTGAATTGGATTGCTGTCCAAGGTCATGGGGGTAAAAATGGGGGCGCACATAGCAAGCCAAGAGCTGATGTTAACACAGCCCTGGACAGCTTATTGCATCTATGCCTATAAATGGTAGTGGACAAAAGGTGGCTTGCTAGATAAGGCTTTTCTTGTGTGCTTAAGTCAAGTTGCAGAATGGAACTTACCCCTTGGGCTTGGATTCCAGTTTTAGGAAGCATTTTAATAAAAAGAACAATGTATTGTGGAAAGGCCAGGGATGGTATCTGAGTAAAAGCCAGGGAGAAGCCCATCACTTCACTTTGTTTTTTAAGGGTGACCCGCTTCTAATGGCTCCATTAACTAACATGCAGAAGTTGCTGGCCATCCCTTGCGATGTACAGCAGGCTCTCCTAGCCCCAGGTCATCAGGCCATCCCATCACAAGGGCTTTAGGGGCCCTATTTATTTAAATTCCTGTCAGTACCCAGCAATAGAGATTGAATTTACAGTCTTTCAATTAGAAGGTCACCTGTGCTAACTAGTGTGCCACTGCCTCATTAGAATCATAAAATTATTGAGGAAAGACCAGGATGAGGAATACAGAGATGCTGGTTTCAGAGGTGAAAAGGTGCTGTTTCCTTGGGTTACAACAGATGAGATCAGAGCAGCAAGCTCTTGATCTGCCAGCATGCCCCTGTGGAGCAAAAACGGTCCTTGAGACCAGCCACGGCAATAAGAAGACATATAACTACTCACAGGGACTGTATTCAAGGGATACATTATTTATGTGTAAATTTCCTTCACAAATTAGAGACAAATAAAAGTGGCAAGAACACCTCAAAAGCAAGGCTTAGGATTTTTAACTATATATGTCCAGAGTCTGAGTTGATCATTGGTATGCAATTCAAAATAGAATGAGTGCTATGGTCAAGGCTGAAGTGTGGAGCATCTTGTTGATAGTGAGATGGGGCAGGATGCCACGATAAAGCTTATATATATATTTTTCATTTTTATAATTGGTGTTGCTAATGGGATCAGTGGGTACTACTTAATTAGTATCAATGTTATTTTAAAAGAAGAAAATAAAGTAAGATAAACTACCAGAAGCACTTTAATCCAGGAATAGAAGGAAAGAACACGGAGCAACCTACCATTCCCTGAACCCTCCCATCTCTGGGGTCCTCTCTCATCCTCGGATGAACTTATGAGAAGCAAGGAGTGCCCTCACTATCCCAGCAAGGTCACAGGGCACAATTCTACCTGGGAACTGTGGAGTCAGTGACAGACCCAGAGCTGAAGCCACAGGTCATATTTATTTCTTGGCAATTTGTATTTTTGTGACATTAACCGAGACACTGCTTACTTAAAAGTACCGTTCCTTTCTTTAACCTAAGAAGAGGGTCTTCAGGGACTACCTTGTTAATAATGGAGGGAAGTGGATGTAGGGAGGAAAAAAATGATTTTGCTTCAAATGCAGAAAGGATGTAGCATCCATCCCGCCTGTGCATGGCGTGGTCCTGGGTCTGGGCATCAGCATGTCACAGGAAGGCTTCTATCCTCTGACTGGAGGGCCCATCTGTAGTATCAGTGGCTTTGAGGGGGAACAAATCGTTTTGCCCTTTCATAGTGTTTCTGGTTTTGCTAAATGACCTTGGCATACAAACTTTCTTTAGTTGTGGGTCTGATGGGAGAGTCTACTCTGCTTTAGGTTGGGCCGGGGCATGAGCTATTCCACTGGAGTTGGGTCTGCAAGTTTGGAGGTGGCAGATAAGGCTCCAGGGAACTCAGCAGGCAAAGCCAATACACTAACTGGGAGTCCTGAGTGTGCAGACTGCTACTCTGCCTAAGAAATCGCTGCCAGCTAGCTGATTCAGAGCAAACACAACAAGCTCCCACAGAACACAGAAGAAGGAAGGAAGGAAGGAAGGAAGGAAGGAAGGAAAGAAGGAAGGAAGGGGCTCTGGCTTAGTGCTGGGAGAAGGAAAATACAGGGCAATATGAGCAAACAAAAATCAGAGAGGCAGGGAAAACAGCAACAGGCTGGCATTGTGCTCCTGGCCTCTCCAAGCCTCCGTCACTCTATTGTTTGCTTGCTTCTTGTTGCTTCTTGTTTCACATGGTTGGGATCTTTGGTTATAAAACCAGCTCGGAGGAGGGATGGGCTGGTGCTCCTGGCACGGGCATGGGCCTGACACCGAGGAGCCAGCACAGCATGAATAAAAGACAGGAGAGGATTGTCTTCATCTTGAATCCCCATGGAAGGGACATGTCATCTACTAGTGGCAGCGGGAGCAGCGAGAAGGGAGTCCTTTCATTCCGAAGCCTAAGTGTGGGGGTCTTGCGGAGGGCTCTGCTCAGAGGGGGGACGATCGGGGTGAAGTGGTGAATAATGCGCACGGGTAACAGTGACAGATCACTTGCAACAAATGTACTATGACCCTCCAGAGCTCACAGCTCACCAGAGCCTTCTGCTAATTAAGGATAATCCAGAATTATCATGCTTAATTATTTTCATAGGTTTCTTTTGAAGTAGATTTTTTTCTTATCTCTTTCTCTTCTACTCCCTTTTCTTTTCATTTCTCCCTCTTCTCTCTCTCTCTCTCTCTCTCTCTCTCTCTCTCTCTCTCTCTCTCTCTCTCTCTCTCTCTCTCTCTCTCCCTCTCTCTCTCTCTCTCAGTATGTGTCTCAATTGGGTGAGGCATATCCCTATCCACAAAGGGCAAAAGTTGATTTCAATCTAAAGTAAGTGAGTGTTCTCTGGCCTGGCCACCCCTCTCGGTCTGTGCCCCCCTAACTCCACGTCCCTCCCCCATGCTGGCCGGTTCTTTTTAAACAGCATATTCCTCCCCGGCAAACAACCTCTGTTCTCTTCCAAGAAGTTGCTGCTGTTAAAATATGCCTGTTTCCCTCTGTTCTTCCTGCGCTCTCCTCAAGTTATATCTGAGTACCTCTGTGCCTGTACAAAATGCGAAACAGCACTGGCCTCCTTGAGCACATACATTTACAAGGCTGTAGTAGGTTCTCCTACACGGGGCCAGGGAATCTGTGTTTTAAACAAGAATTCCAGGGTAACCTCACAGGGCTCAGGGTCATTAGGTGGCTGACTTTAGCTTTTCCAGAAAATGTATCCTTCAAGATCATCTTCCCCAGCTCTTCCTGTCCTCCACCCCACACCAGCCCACTCCACATCAGCCCATCCCACACCACACCAGCTCACCCCACACCAGCTCACCCCACGCCAGCTCACCCCACGCCAGCCCACCCCACGCCAGCCCACCCCACGCCAGCCCACCCCACACCAGCCCACCCCATACCAGCCCACCCCACACCAGCCTACCCCACACCAGCCCACCCCATGCCAGCGGTTTTTCCTCTGCAGTTACACCACCCCTGACACTCCATACTTCTGTTACTGCTCCCAGCTCTCCATGTGCCATTTTCTTCATCACAGTGTTCCTTAGACTATTCTGATTTAGTGTGCCCTGCCCCACTCTATCTCCCTTCCTAGTTCCTTCCACACTCCGGCCTTCCTTCCTTCCTCACAACCATGGACCTAGGTGGCCTCTGCCTTTCTCTTTCTTGCTCACCACATACTATTGGGAGTTCCACCACATGGAGCTTTTATACAAGTACCTCAAATAGCTTCAAAGTGTGATACGAGAACTTTTAGACCAGCATATAAAATAACTCCTTGGCCATGAACTATGGTAAAAATTACAATGTTTATGTGTTTGCTTCACAACTGAGGCAGCGATGGTGTCTTTATACATACCCTGGAGTACTGTGCCATTGATGTCCTGGTCATATTAAATCAGAATATGAATGGTTGTTAGCCCAATGCAACCCTTTGTGGCCTACCTCTGCTGGTTTTTCAGCGCCATTTTCTCTTGCGCTGGTTCTGTTGGCTAGCAGGGGAGAGAGAAGCATCTTTGGAACAGACTTCTGGGTTGGGCTCTAAGTACCTCATATGGGTTAACCAAGCTTCTACATGGGTAGCTGGGGCCATGGTTAGGTTTGCACGGGTGTTGGCTGCGTCCTACGTCTAGGAGAGCAGCATCATAGAAAGGATGACCTCAGCATTTTGGGGTGTCCTCCCCCTTGAAGTAAGTGGAGTGTTTCTGTTCAGTGAGATTGCCACCCGAATGAACCCATAGCCTCCAGTGTATTGTGTTTGTCTTTGGGGACAGAGAACAAAGTAAGGGCAGTTTTTAGTAGAATGACCTCACTGGCAAGTTATGACTTGCAAAGCATTTCTCCCTACTGACTAGTTTTGTACAGCTTGGGAAACAGGTAACCTCATGAGATTGTCCACCCAGGGAAGCTACAATGCAAGAGCACCTGGTTCTCTGTTCCCCTGGAGTGTGAGGTGGCTCTAGACCATGCTAGGACCACAGCATAGGTGCAGTGTCCTCAACTAGAGTAAACATCCTGCAGAGTCGATAGCGACTGAGCTTGAAGGGCTTCATTCTGATGGTGGACTCAGGGCGGAAGGGAAGTGACCTGTGAGAGGAGAGCAGGCTGGCTTCCTGCCCATAAAAGACTTCACTCCCTTCCGAACCTGGCATTCCTTGGGCACTGGGAACATGTTCCTCTGTGCCAAATGTGCTGTCCCTATAAGCCAGCTTATGACACCTAATTAGCAAACACATATTATGACTTATACTCACCTGGAGTTTTATCAAACGGACCCTCAAAGATGACTTTTAGTCACTTTTTATTAAATTTGCATAAGTCTTTCCCTTTCTAGGAGTTTAATATTAAACAAGTTGCTGATGAAAAAAATGTTCTAAAATATTAAATATGTGAGAGATATAAAATGGTACAGGCAAAAGTTTTTATTCCCTGGTGCTGAGGCTCAGACTCAGGGCTTTGAACATGCTAGGCAAATGTTCTACCACTAAGGTACATCCTGCCCTTCACAAAGCAGCACATTCAGTGCTGATCACCCAAGGGAGGAGGCAAGTCCTCCCACAAGCAGCCCTATCGGAAAGCATGTGCCTTGTCCTGTTCGACAGAGTCTTTCTGGACCTGTGCATTTGGTGGGCTGAAAACCCGCCGATAGTAGTAATGTGGAACTCAGTGAACACCCACAGCACAAAGTAAGCCACATCCATGTGATGAGCTCAGGTCCTGCAGACCCATATACATGAGTGTGTTTCTGGTTGTGTGTGTAGGGGAGTGACAAGGCCATGTTGGTCTGTTCCCATCTCTGCTCCGTTGGATCCCAAACTTTCCATGCAACCTGAGCATGGTGAAATAAAACTGGAGCAGGGTGAAAGAGCAAGAGACCTGGTAATGGCGGCTGACCAGATCAGCACCAAAGTGTGCGTCCGGGTACTACACATTAATGAGCTCATCTTTTCTATGATGATGGGGAGTTCTGTTTGAGGTCAATTCCACGAGGAGTTAGTACAAAGCGTTTGTCAGTTGAGTGGCTATGCACCTATAGGTTTATACAGATTTATCTGACTACACTGGCTCCAAATATTTTAAGGTCAGTAGAAGGAAAAAGCAGCTGAAGCCAATTGCAAGGTGGGATGGACAAGTGAGGCTGTGATTCAGGACCCAGCTGTCCTCTGCTTGCTTCTTGGCTACTTTAGCTGTAACCTAAGGATGGGGGGAGGGAGGTTGGCACATCTTTGACACTGTGAGATAGCAATATTGTGTTGAGTCACACGGTGAAAAATTTCAGTTTAAATAGGAGTTGTTTTGTGCATTGAAAATTAAACTGTGTCAATGTGGTGGTAATCTAGGAAAGAATAAAGACCCATAAGTTCTAAATGCAGCACAATAGCGAACAAGATCTGGCCTGCTCTTGTGGTTTTTTTTTTTTTTTTTTTTTTTTTTTTAGCCAAACAATGCAGGCGACAGAAGGCAGCATATATGTTCTAAAGAGGGACCAAGTGACCCTAATGAACTTATAAAATGCTGGTCATAAAGAGACTACCAGAGAAAGCATTTTCATTTCTGCTGTCCTGAAATGGTGTCTCTTTACTGTTGGGTCAGAAACAGCTAGTGCACAGAGGATGCTATAAACAGAATGAATCCAGGAATATGCTTTCTGTGTTGCTGTATGTGGTACATTTAAAAGGGTTTATGCTCCACGGGTACTTAGACTATTGTCTTATTTAGGGTTTCTATTGTTATGATACAACACCATGACCAAAAGCAACTCAGGGAGAATGGGTTTACTTAATCCTACATTTTGTAGTCCATCAACCAAGTAAGTTAAGGCAGGAATTCAAGGCAGGAATTGACGCAGAGGCCATGAAGGAGTGCTGCTTAATGCCTTTCTTCCCATGGCTTGCTCAGCCTGCTTGCTTTCTTTTTCTTAAAATTAATTTAAAAATTTTATTCTCCCATGTATTACCACAATTTCCCCTCCCTCCTCTCCTCCCAGTCCCTCCTCCCCCCACATCCCCTCTCCCCCAGTCCACTCCTCTTTGTTTTCCCTTCAGAAAAGGGCAGGTCTCCCAGGGATGTCAACCAAACATGGCATATCATGTTGCCATAAGGCTAGGTGTATTCTCTCATAATAACACTGGATGAGGCAACTCAGTGGGGTCCCCAAAGCCCCAGCCTGCTTTCTGATAGCACCCAGAACCACAGTGCACTTGGCCCTTAATGCTGCATCAGTCATCAATCAAGAAAACACAAGCCAATCTGGTCTGGGAATCTTCTTCCCAGAGGTTTCCTCTTCCAAAATGACTCCGTGTCAAAGTTGACATAAAACTAGCCAGCACAACCATTTAGCTCATTAAACAGGTTAGTATGGGTCACTTACAGCTCACAGTGGGGTATAAGTCTCATGGAATGAGATAACTGATAGACTTTTATATCATTTTGGTTAAGTGTCCTTTTTGAAGCTACTAAGGACCATTACTGGAAGGTCAGAGTTTTTCTCATCCTACAAAACTCTCTCTCCTTGCTGCTCTCACAGCACACACACACACACACACACACACACACACACACACACACACACACGTAGCAGTCCCTTCTACCTTGAACACGTGAGCAAATGGTAGTCATTGCACATACTGCCTGATTAACACACAGGCACTGAAAGCTGCATCAAAGACATTTCCTACACTGACCTGGGAGACATTTAATAAGAAGATAACATTAGAATGGAATCTTCAATTTCTGAGAGCGGTTGATTCAAGCAAGACTGCCTCTGTTGTGGGATGCCTATGTTTTATCCAGGCTAAGGCATGGATTTCTACAAGAACACACAAATGCATTTCCACAATCTCATGTTATAGAACAGACACTAGAAGGCAGAGCTATTTCTGTTATTTGGATAAGTGCAGTGAAATCAATCACCTATGGAGATATCCACTTACTAAGTATGATCATGGTAAATACATAGAAACAACGTTCGTGTTGAATAGTGTGACTCAGTTACAGATGGCCTTGGTCTTGAACCAATATAGGGAGTTTAAGAAAAGGTGTTTGATGAGATACTCTTAGGGATGGCAGGCAGTTCTCCCGCCCTTGTACAAAGCACGTAGCACAACACAGATCCTTTGGTGCTGTCTCTGCCCTGTTTTTCTTTCATTGGTAGGGAGTGTGGCAGTACGATGGCTCTCTATTCCCACTTTTGGCTCTAAGTTCCACCTGCTGTAGGGGGCTCAGCTCACACCTCATTTTCTCACGGAATTGAGGGCTTGCTTCACACTTCCTGTTACGTGTTTTAGTGCTCTGCTCAATCCTTCCAGGAACTAAGTAGAATATAATTACTTCCCACCTTGCTCCCCTGCAGAGATGGCCATTTCACAAGGGCAGATGGCTTTGATTTCTTCTTAACTGCCATGATCCCGGTTCTCATGGCTTTTCAGAAAGGTCTGTTGAACAATGAATGAATGTGCGACTGGTCAGCTGGCACTCAAGATGATAGGACTGTGAGCGAGGCCACATGACCAACGGACAAAGCCTCTGCGTTGCTGCATCAAGTGGCAGCTTCTATTTGCCAAGCTAAGAGGGAGGAAGTAGGCTGCTGGCTCTGCCTCGCCTAAGCAGAGGATATGTGCTTGCTGGCACCTGGTGAGACAGGCCTTTAGAAAATCTTCCAAGCATACACTTGATCCTGCTGCTTAAGGAGAATTTAACTGTTGCTTTAAGTAAACCACTGCAAAACAGATGATTTATCTATCATTCCTACTACAGCCTAAAATGCCATTAGGCACTATTTCATTAGCTGCAGCTTGCCACAGAGAGCCTGTGGACTTTAAAGTGCACAAGAATAATCTGTTGTGCTTGTTAATATGTGATTCTCGGATTCTACCCTCAGAATACACCAGGCTTAGTCAAGAATGGGCTGACCAAGCCCTAGGCTTTCCGAGTTTGAGGTACCTGGAAGGAAGCAAACATGTACTCTACATGAGTGCTTTCAAAAAGCCCTTCATTGATGCTTCTCAACTCTTAGATTATTGAGGGTTTCCTTGTCTCTTAGCATTTTGTCTTAAAAGAAAAGAAACTTTCCAACGATAACCAAGTTATTTGTAATTGTGATGTGGAACAGCAGTACTTATCAGAGAGGAGGGGGTGGAGGCTGGAGGAAGCCTGGGTTCTCTTTGCATGTGAGAATCCAGCTCCGAGACCTCCTGTCAGACACTTAACACTCACTCTGGTGTCCTAGTGTCCCCCTGTGTAAAATGAAGGTGGCTCTGCTTCTACAGAACACGCCTCACTGTGACACTGTAAAGAATATGAAAA
>NC_067137.1:64612493-64672003 GCF_903995435.1 Acomys russatus | reverse complement strand
TGCTGCTGTGCCAATCTCCACGCCACTGCATGGCCCTGCTTACCCCACAGCAACTGCAAGCCATAGAGCAACTGCTTGGAGATAGAGGGTCGACTAGAGTCAACTAGAAAAATCTTTACCTTGATACTGCTAAGAGCTTTAGACAAGCCTGGTAGTTCAAAGGGACTGGTCTGGTGAAAGAAAAACAGTCCTTCAGATCTTTGTCTCAGGCAATAAGGAAATGAAAGATATTTGCAAGATAGTAGAAATAGAGTAAGGAAAAAAAAAAAGCTACGACATGCCTCACAAAATGTCAGCCCAGTTCACCACCATTTACTGAACACTTAAAACAGATAAAGCAGTGCATTGCTTTTACATAATTATGTCATTCACTTATCCCAGCATTACTCTGAGTATTTGCTGATAACAGATGAGCAGCGAAAGCACAAGTTTGGATCCTATGCTCAGTACAGCTAGCTGATGGCCAGACTTGAAGCCGGATTTGTCTGATCTCAAAAGCAGTCGTCTTGGTCTCTAAACTGTTGTCCCATAGCAGCACTTAAGATGATAAACATGCGGCCTGACTCTAGGAATTCATCGATATTGATCCCTCTGTTCTTCAGAATGCATCTCCTTGGTATCTGAAGTGCAAGCCATATCCATTTTCTGAACACGGGATGCAAATTTCAATCACCAATCATCAATATTTTGAAAGGCATAACAATACAGATAAACCTTCTTAAAAATCTATCAAGAACTATAAATAGCACCTGCATCATTTTGCATGAAAATGATCCTATTTGTGGGCATTATTTCAGCTCCTTCCACTGGGTCCAGGTCTACCAGTAGACAGAAGACAAGCTCGTACAAAGGCAAAGTAAAATGAGTTTCTAAGCAGTGGAATCAAAAAGTTCATTTCTTCAAATCGGATGCTTTAAATGGATAGTTTTGAAGACACTGTTCATATCTATTCAAATAGACCCCAGCCTGACCTAATGTTAATCTGTCACTCCTAACTGATCCTTTACAAAGCCTTAGACCACTGCTTACAAAAGGAATGTAGTTTATTACAGTTGTTGCACTCCAAATGAATATTGATTTCAATCTCAGGATGCTATGAAAGGACTTGCATCAATTACACAGTACATCAGAGTCATAATGCGAGTTACCTAGTTCCAATGATGCACACAGCAAATCAATCATTCACTTTCACACACCTTCGAAGAGGCACCAGCCACCATGAGCTTCCTTATCTAAGCCTTGAAATGAGCCACGCAGCAAAGCACTGATAGAAAAGGAAACCATCCCGGGTTTTATAAACCACGGGCTACTGTCAGAAAGCCATTATAATTACTCCCTTTCAAGTGGGCCGTGTGTGTTAATACAAATACAAATGAGGGGTGAAAAAAATGAAGCACTAATGACAGCATTATGAGGGGAGGTTTCTCCTTTACATTATTTATTTATTCAATGGAAAATTATTTGGCAATTATGATAAAGCAACTAGAGGACAATGACTTTCCTTTGAATCACTAATTAAAATGCTGATTGCCTGTGGAGTGAGATGTGTGGTTATGGTCAAACAAGAGCCTTCATTGTACTAAACAGCTTGGGCTGGCCTGACACCTGGGTGGCAAGGAGACGGTATAAATCAAGCTGACTTCACTACTAAATTCAAACTCATTTCTATTCAGTGAAATTTGAGGATAATATTATGGATTTGAGCAAGATAATTCTGAGGCCAATCTTGGAAGAAAGAAAAGAAAAGAAAGAAAGAAAGAAAGAAGAAAGAAGAAAGAAAAGAAGAAAGAAAAGAAAAGAAAGAAAGAAAAAGAAAGAAAGAAAGAAGAAAGAAAGAAAGAAAGAAAAAAAGAAAGAAAGAAAGAAAGAAGAAAGAAAAGAAAGAAAGGAAGAAAGAAGGGAAGGAAGGAGGGAGGGAGAGAATGAGTGTCTGTCTGTCCAGGTTCTACGTGTGTATTCGATACACTTCCTGTAGGTTCCTGGGAAAGTGATTTTTTAAGTAAGCTTGTACTTCCTGTGTCCCTTACCCTTCTCTTCCAGGCAACTATCAAAAAAATGTCACCTTCTTAGCAGTAATGCACTTTAAACAGATGATTCGCTCCAATAATGGAAGAAGAAACTCCTCAGTACTAATTGTGATGAGGAAATTGCCTATCATATAATGGATCCAGTGCTCTGAATTTTACTAAAGTGATAACTTTCATAACAACACTAAAATAGTCATTTTCTAAATGAAATATATTTTATTGCCACTTGTTTATGTTTTTTTTAAATCTGCTGAATTCATAAAGTAAAAGCGAGGTGAGCACCATTAACCTATAGCATCATTTAAAAATGCATTCTTTGGCACGACCTATTCTTTCCCTGAATCATAAGTTTAGATGTAGAAGAGCTTGCTCCCTATTTCGACATTCTCTCCACAGCATCTCTCAAGAAGTTGAGCCTTTGTACAACCTAAAGAAGATGCTGACCACCACACCACCTCTGGAAAGGCAGACAGCATCCCATTTGTAAATGGTCTGGAAGTCAACTGAAATGTCAGGGTCACACTGGCCTTCCTGGCTTCCACTCCAGCATATATTCTGCAACACAAGATGAACAGTCCCACTCCTCCCAAAGGAGCCCCTGAAGGGTCATTGCCATCTTGACTGAAATATCTAAGAGACATACCTCAGGATATGGCTTTAAGGAAAAAAGACATTCAGCTAAGAAGTGAAGACACCATCCCATAGTGGAATTTTTGGCAGCATTCCACACGCTGGGGTCCCAGACTGAACAAAGAGGGGAGAAAGCCAGGTGAGCACAGGCACTCCCCTTCCTTAGGTTCCTGGCCTCTTTGCCGGGAGCAAGCTCTTGCTGCTATGGCCACCTGGGATGGACCGCCGGGAGCTTCGTTCGGAGCACCAGGCAGTACAAGCCCTTTCTCGTTCACTTGCTCCTGTAGGTGTCTGGTCCCAGAACCAAGAAGAGAACTAATGCACATCACTTCACATGTTTTGGGACAAGTGTCACACTGCAAGGTTTTATTTTTCCAAATATATGAGCTGTCATTCTCCCAGATGGGCCTTGGTAAACCTTTGTATCCAGTCACCACAGTCAACCACCCTTTCAACAAGTGGCTGGAGAGATACAGGTATTCTAGATGCAGCCAGGCTACCCAAGTGTAGTGGGTACGGAGGCGACCCAGGGCCGCAGCCTGAGCCTGTGCGCACTCTCACTCATGTGGGCCACCTTGATGGCCTATCCTTAATCTGTAGTATCACTTTTCTCCTAATAAATGACCTGTTTCTTTTGGAAAGCTGTGCAGCCTATATTTTAATTCTTTGCCTAAAAGGTCAAGAAACTGGAAACACCTGGCCCACACCTTGACCCACAGGTAAATGGAACCAGTTTTCTTTATTGTTTATTTTGTCTCTTTTTATTTTCTTCCAAATGATGATGTCACAAGGCATGGTGGCATAACAAGGTGTTCTATATATCTCACAGTGTATTTAAACTAACACCTTTAGTAATTAAAATACCCATGGACTGCACTATCCTAGTCCACTGTTAACTGCGATGCAAATGCGTGCCTTCCATTTGATGTTACATAAGCTCTCAAAGCCTTAGTCTCTTCACATACGATGCATTTGACCCAGTAGGTTCTGAACAGATACTAGGTAGAGCTTCCAGCATCACTGTCAGGCGTCAGGCACAAAGCAAAGTCTCTGTGCCAGCAACCGCCCCCACACACAGGTAGGCGTCATCATTTGCACTTATAAAATGGAAATCCTGCGCCACACATCGCTCCAGTAATTTGCTTAGCTGGCTTAAGTGGTGACAGGGCCAGGCTTGAAGTTCAGGCGACCATAACCACTGCACTATCAGTGACCATTCCTCTTCATTTCCTGCCTTGTAAAACATTAATAAATGGGACAATGATAAACTATTAATCAGAATCAGATTAAAGGAGCATTTCTTTAAAGACCGGCCTTCAGTTTGATTAATTTATCTTTGGGGGTTCATTTACTCATTGCCTGTAACTCCCTTCCTATAAATGCCTCTGTTCTAGAAAAGGCTGCAGCCATACCTATAATCTAAGACAGTGAGGTCCACCCATCTCAGGCATTTCCCTGGTCTACAGGTGTCGCCCTCAAAATTTGCATGAGTAAATGACGCGCATGTGGCTGACAACAGTGACTACTTAGTCTTTGCAAGGGCTGTCGATCTGTCCATTTTTGCATTCCTTTACAAGAGCAAGTCTCATTTGGGTATTATCAGCTTCTTATTTTCTAAAATCTCAGGAAATTGGCTCATTTCTCCCTTCTATTCTGCAGATTTGCAAGTCAGTTCCACAGCCCTTTGCATGCAGGGGTGATCCTGGGCCACTTGGATCAGGGAGCCAGCCGGTCATCTGGGACCTCTCCACTCACTGGAGGTGTCATGTCCTTTCGGCTACACATGGCCCCTTCTGATCTGAAAAACCATTATCCTTTACAGAGAGAACAGAAGTCAAATAGAATTTACTACCGTTTGTTTGTCTCTGTGTAGTCAATTTTTAACACTCTGCCATCTGCCCCAAACAATGCAAATCGGCAAATATTTATGGAAGGCCTACACCATGCAAATATTTTTATGAGAACAAAGAGAATACAAAGATGATACAGTATGCTTCAGAAAACGGGGGAAAGGCTGAGTCCAGTCTAGGAAGGTGAGTGCGAGACAAAAACGGCTAAGTACGATAAAAGTGAGAAATGAGCATCCTGAAACAAACTGCTTACAGCATTCCAAAGAGTAAGGTCCATTTAAGCAAAGAACTAGAGTTTTCCTTCATTCTCTTTTTCTTCACATATGATTTTAAATTTTTAAAAACTATATCTTAGATGTATACATTTTCAAAACTGATGTGCCCCTGCCTCCTTTTTGTGTGACAACTGCTCTTTACTTTGTAGAGTTCACTATTGATTATTACTGTCTACATCTTATGACTGAAGCCTCACACCTATGGACCATCTTCACTCAACCATTTTTCCATTCACTCATTCATTTATAACTTATTCTACAAATATTACTGTCAGCTAAACATCAGGCCATGGTTTAAAGTCTTAGCTCACAGCATCACCTTGTCTTACTTTGAAACTATCTACTGTTGGCCACAGCTATAGGTCTATTGGTTCTGCACTGGAAAACCTAAAACATCTTGCTGTCACTTGAATTTTTTAAGACTATTTCCTATGGGAACAGTGAGATGGCTCAGTGGGTAAAGCCACTTGTCACCGGGACTGCCAACCTCAGTTTGATGCCCCAAAAGTCACGTAGTGGATTGGGAGGAGAGATTCAACACCCAAGGGTACAAACACAAACACACTCACACACACAATTAATTAATTAACTAGTTAATTAATTAATAAGATAAAATCATTTAATATATGAAAATATTAAAAAATACTCAAGTAGCCATGCTAGCTGTATGTAGCTTCCAACTGACCCACAATATTCTGCCCTAATTTAGAGGTATGTTGAGGACAGCCAAGTGTTCCACTGTTTCCTCAATCATCTGAGAGAGCATTCTGAGAAGAGTCATACATTCTTCGGATTCTTGGCAGGCTAGCAGAGAAAAAGCTGCAGTGTTCCGAGGTCTCCCCAGGCACACATGTATCGGCAGAAGAGCTAAGCCTCCTCCATTTCACACTATGCCCCAACTACTGCTGAACAAATATTCTTAAGTACAAATATTTCTTAAATACCGTGTCCATATTCAAAAGATGGATGCTTACTCTTGAAACACGTGAAAGTACAGAAGATCAGAAAGATAAAAATTAAATCCAAATTTGTATTACCTAGGAAAAAATTCTTTAACATTCTTAATACTTTTTCCTGCATATATGTGAACGTTCTTTTGAATATACAAATATGTGTCTTGTACATGTTTATACCCTGTAAATGTGTGTGTGTGTACATTGCATGTTGACCTATGAACTATGTGGTGAGTCTTTTTTAATTGACTCACAATCTCTTGTTGCGAGAAAGGCAAACCCCTTACTGTTAAGTCCTTCTAGTCAGTCCTTGACCGAAGAAGTGCTCATTTTCTTTCTGCCACAATTCAGTATTCTAACACCTAGACTTAATACTCTAATTTCCAAACACCTGTTAAAACCTATATCCACCGTTCTTCTTATTAGTCAAATATTATGTTTTGCTGTAATTACAATGTAAAGCCATCTCAGCCTTAACATTGAGTTTTTAGCCAACCTCTTTCCTCCCAGTATCCAAAACTAGCAAAGCAGATAAGGACATTGTATGTAATGCTTCGCCTTGCAGGAGTCTAAATTTCAGAAATACAACCCATGGCTTTTCTCACTATCTTCCTCTGGAATACATCAACAAGCAGATCGCCTATCGTCCCCAGGTACAGAGGTTTCACAGACCAACCTCTGAAGTCTCTGCCACAAGAAGGTAGTGGATCTCTCAAAACTGTTTCTGATCAATCCATCTCTTCTTCCGTTTGCATCTGAGACCACTGTAGTGTCTGGAGTACAAGCTCCCATGAGACACCTAGCACCTATGATGACTCTTCAGTGGCCAGCACAGCACACTTCCAGGGGAACCTGGCCCCTGCAGGGGAGCAGCTGAGACCTCTGGGCCACTCTGCTGGGGCAGAGGTGTCCCTTTCTATAGAGAATCAAATTCCTACCTTCGCCAGCCCCTAGAGGTCACTGATAATTGCCTGCTGCCGCTCTGTTCTTCTCAGAATATTGGTTTCATAATTTTCTCTGTTCAAAAAATACCTGTGTTTATTTTCATTGTCATATAATATTGGTATTCCCATACATCAGAAACAATGTAATA
The DNA here is from genome assembly GCF_903995435.1 of Acomys russatus. Lineage (NCBI taxonomy): Eukaryota > Metazoa > Chordata > Mammalia > Rodentia > Muridae > Acomys > Acomys russatus. Next base: position 64,665,175 of record NC_067137.1, on the reverse strand, counting down.
TATATATACATATATTTATATATGATAATGATCAACTTAGAAAACACGAGCAATAACTTTTAATGAAAATAAAATAGAGTACCTTGTCAAGGCAAATATGAATATGAACCAATTAACATTAACATGAAACAAATATAGGACATACAAAATTATCCAAATAATAAAGAAATGGGAATAATTTTTAAAATCTAGGAATAAGGGTTATAATCCAAGAGCCTAAAACAAAGAAATTGCTTCACAGCTCAACAGGCTTAGTTATTTACAAAGAACAAATATGACTTATTATTCCTATGCACTGTTTTCAGTATATATTTCTTCTCATTTGATAAGTGTCCTATGTCACATTATAGGGATAATAATGGTGATTTTTCTTACCAGTATGTAATCATCATTTTAAGATTAGGTCCAAAGCATAACATTTTATTACAATTTGAGTAGATATTTTTAAATTGGCACGCTACTCACAAACACATATCTAGAATTGTATCATGAACAAAAGGTAAAGTGAGATTTCTCTATATTTTTATTTTTGTACATAAATACAATATTATGAAAAACAAATAATATGTTCAGGAAATAAACACTGTTCATTATCTGTGTTTATGTCATACATGCATTTCATTATCTTGCCTTAAGTGACCTTACAGGGCATATTTTAATATTAACTCAAAGGCATTCTCATCTGATTGCATATTCTACACAAGACTCTGAGTTTTTTTTTAATACTTGCTTTGGAACTGGCATCTGACCCACAGTGAATAGTAAGATAACATGGCCACTTCTGAAATGAAGATGTTTCAGGCAACTTTTCTTGTGATTCTTAATCATTAGTTGTGTGTAAACAACAAAGTGAAACTGATTGTATTTATAGTTTCAGGTGATTGTGACACTTTTATGTTGTTGTCTTGACAATAAAATGACAACAATTCTGAAGGAAAGTTGGACAACTCAAACTTTCAATGTAACTCCACCTCTCTTAATTTACCTTAGGCAAATATAGTAGGTAGAAAAATCTTTGCAGAAAAACACAGAAGACTTTTTCTTTCACTTAAAAACAAAAATATCAAAGTCATTTCAAAGACCCAATCAATAGTAAGGAACTACTTCTGTGACATAATATACAGCTATGCACTCTGCAACTCTATCTTGATGCAAAAATCACACCAGGTTAATTTTTTAAAACGCATGTTGAGATCAATGTTAAATGTTAAATATTAGTTAAATTTATTTTTAAAACACAAATGTAGCTTAAGAACTAAGAAATAATCACCATTGTTTAAAGTGGTCATATTTCCTGAGGTGGGATCCCAGGTATTTTAACCTTTAGATTATGGGATAGTATATGTTACATATATAGATAAGCATGTTTGATATTTATAATCAAAAAGGCAGTAGACTATTAGCATCTTAAGTTTGACTTAAAACTCATTATCACAAAACAGTTAAATGAATCAATAGTTAGGATTCTGAATGCCACGTGAGACATTCTTATAGATGCACAATAGGTCTAGCTAGCTCTCAACACCTACAGAGAGCTACTGTGAACACTCTCCAACTATAGAAACACAAAGCTATCCTCCAGGGTTAAGAGGCCCGTGTGCTCACAACGTAACAGCAAGCAGCTCAATTCACTGTATGAGGACACCGATGCACACGTATCCTTCAGTGTGGGCGATAAGAATAAAGGATGCCACACCTCCCTGACCTCTCCTGTTCATTGAACTGTGGTGCCTTTAGCAGCGTGAGGACAGCCACCCAGTGAGTGACATCAGCATCTGTGCTGATAAAGGTAATGCGCATTGTAGGCAGAAACCCCACCTATCCCCACTTCCCTCTAATCTCCAAAAATATTTCAGCTAAGGACCATCACCACTTCTTATGCTCACTGGATTTGGTCTGAGTTCTGTTTCATTCATTGACACTGATTACGTGTGTGTGTGTGTGTGTGTGTGTGTGTGTGTGTGTGTGTGTGTGTGTGTGTGTGTGTGTGTGATATGCTCATAATATGTTGTTTTAAAGCTGAAAATATTATACAGTATCCCCGGAAGCTTAATTTTAATACTCTAGTGGAGTCTAAATCAAGACAGTCTAACCTGCAGCCAAGAGACAAATGTTTCTAACCTTCCAGGAAGCACAGATCATGGTGTCTAATGAGTTGTCAGTTCTTGTGAAACTTTGCATTCTACAGCTTTCCTTCAGGTAACCCAGCGTTAAAGCGCAGCTGCTTAGAGCCGGTATCAACCAAGCATTTTGCTTCATGCCAGAACAGCTCTTATTTCTCCTCTACACTGCATCTCTGCTGAAGGCTACAGAGAAGAGCGAGCCAGCGAGACCCACAGCAGGAGGTCACAAAGCTCAGAGTGCTTTCGCAACACTAGTGAAGTCTCACCTTATCATTCTGTAGAGAAGTAGGACAGAGGCCTGGATGAGATAGAAGCGAAAAAGGAAACGCGGGCCAAGATGGCACAGCTCCCCACCAACCTGAGCAAGGCAACCCGAGCCAGGACTGGGTTCCTGCACACAGCATCACCTGAGGACTTGGACCTACTGCTTGAATAATAATGGAGATAAAGAAAAAAAAGAAAGAAAGAAAAGGAAAACTTCTAAGAGGGAAGAAAGAGAGCAAGACCTTTCCACTGTAGAAAACTGAAATCTTGATTCACTTTTCAACAAACAAAAAGGCCACCTCAGACAGGCCACCTCAATTCCCCTAGCCTACTATGCATTATGGGTAATAGGTACACACCACAATGAGAAAAAATAAAAAAGCATGAACGCATCTGGCCTATAATTGAGTTAGTCTCTAATATCAGAAATAGGACATAAAGATTCCAGTCTACAGGAAGAACAGGCAGGATGGGCCAGCTTGTTACAAAGTACAGGTTTCCTGTCATTTGTAAACATACACCTTCTCACATAAACAGGAGTAAAGCTAGTCTAACAGAAAATTGCTTTGTCCACTTCTCAACTTAACTCCTAAAATTTAAAGGTGTTGTAACTTTGAGGAAGACACTGCCATTTAGCCAAGGATGAGACCCACACAGTTAAAAGTTCAAGCAAAGTAAGAGGGCCAGCTTCAGCTCTGCTTCCTGGCCATAGTCTACCTCATCAGGCCAGTTCTCCATGCTGACTGTAAAAAAAAAAAAAGAAAGAGCCTCATGTTAAACAGCAACATTTCTCTCACCCACTGCAGTGTAGCCAGATAAAACAAAACAAATGCCCAGCTGTTAACTAAACTGGTTTGTAATGATAAGATGATTAGAACATTTTATTGATTGGGCTCTAAAATTTCATCGACTGTCCTCTATTTGCCTGACGCTGTTTCTTGTCTTGCCTAGTCCACACGGGATGATGGTTCCATTTGCTAGAGGTAGCTGAATTACAGTATGAATGCAGCATCAGGATGGAAGAAAGTGGGCAGGAGGTGGCTAGCATCTGAGCAGCCTGCATTTCTACTGTGCCTTGAAACTCACCAGCTACATGCTCTTCAGTACATCTCTCTCTCTCTCTCTCTCTCTCTCTCTCTCTCTCTCTCTCTCTCTTTCTCTCTCTCTCTTCTCTCTCTCTCCCTCCCTCCCTCCCTCCCCTCCTCCTTCTTCTTCTTTTCTCTCTCTCTCTCTCTCTCTCCCTCCCTCCCTCCCTATCCTCCTCCTCCTCCTTCTTCTTCTTCTTCCCCCCCCCCCTCTCTCTGAAGGTATTTTCTTCACCTTTACATGAAAGAAGGAAAGACCCTTCTATGTTCCTGTGGTCAGGGATTAGAGAGGATGGAAAAGAGAAGGATGGAAAACAGTGCCTGGTCCATCTTAAAGCCCTGGTACTATGCTATTATTACACTGAATTATGCCGATGCCTCCATGGCCACCATGCCCCAGCAATAGCACCACTGTCACACTACACCACATTCCTCTTCCTAAGATGTGCTGGAGTTCCTCCCACTAGTCCAGCCTAGGCTCTCGGGCACAAATCAAGGTAGAGCTCCCCTAAGAATCTGACCCTCAACCAGTAGTCACGGGCCACGTGTGTCCTTCTGTTGTTTTCATGGTACTGGATTCTTACCTGGGTATTTTAAAATGGGGTGGTTTGGGGTGCTAATTTCTTCTTAGGTGGTCTGGTCTCTCAGGAAGGAGTTACGGTCCATCCTTCTTTTGTATCGGTTGCTGTTTTGGTAAGTGAGGGGTTCATAGCAGACCTCCAGTAAGTGCTTGCCACCTTGAAAACCCAGTCTCTCTTTGGCTATAAGTCAGTCTGTTTGCCTTGCTATCCATTCTATGTCTGGACTCCCATTTTCTACCCTGTAAGACAGTCACATTTTAAAACAATGTGACTTCTAAGCTAAGGGATGCTGGTGTCAGATCCTTGCAGATTTCTCCTAAGACAGTACCACATTGCAAAACAGCTTTCCACAGCACCACATGACAGCTACACAGGTGAAAATTCCTGAGGCCAAGCAGACCATAACACTGACGTGCAGCTCGTAAATCCCCAACCATGGTGGTCAATCCACTACTTCTGCTAAGTTATTGAGTTTCTAAGATTTCATAATGTTCAATTTTTTTCCTGTAGATTCAAGGCCTATGCAATAAATAAATCACATGTCCATTCTACTAGAAGTAGAAATCTCACCTAGAAACCACTTCCTATAAAACCCTCAATATTATGTAACTATAAATTTCACGTGCTATAATTTTAAATTTAAAAATTCTAAGTCCTCATTCTTTATATTGCTTCAGAAGAAAAGAAAAAAGTCTAACTTTGTATGTCTGTGTTTAATGTCTCGTTAAAATGTATGGGTTTGCATCCTTTAGACCTGTGACTTACACCCCTGTCTCTGTCAGAGATAAGCACATAATCCCTAAGCAGGTTTCCTTAAAGCCTTTTCTATAAACAGATACACATATGTTTATGTATAAAGAGATGATCCAGTGTTCTCTGGTGATATGTGTGATTAAGGCCTATTTTTAATTATGTGTAGATGTGTCGGTCTACATGTCAGTACAGGTACCAAGAGGCCAGAGGCATCCAATATCCCAGAACTGGGCTACAGTCAGTGGTAAGCACCCTAAAATGGGTGATGGAGACTCAATTCTTGCTCTTCAAAAGAGCAGCAAGTGCTCTAATACACAGAGCCATCTCTCTGGCCCCTATATGTTACTTTTAATTTCTCAAGACATTTCCTTGTCTATTAAAAAAAGTGGGTAGCTCCTTCCTCTTAACTGAGGGTTTCCACACTTCCTTTAACCAGTTCTTAAACATTTGCCTCTTTCCCTGTTTTGGTTTTACAAGCATTGTTCTATGACCACCCTTGCTGATGTTTGCTTTTGTTTGTGTGGTACTCTGTTAGGAGGTCCTTTAATTCTGCATACATCTTCGTGTCTAATTCTTCAATATATGGTATAATACAAGGTGCTTTTTCTGGCTGCTAAGCTAGAATACATTTCAACCATGTTCCCCATCTAGGTCATGTTTAGCAGTCTTCTCTCAGGTACCACAGGGGTCAGTACACAAAGACCCTCATGCCCATTCTACTCATTTCTTCAGTTTTGTGTGAACATAGCCCATATCTGCTCTTTTACATAATGTCAAGGCTGCACTTGCAGGACAACAGCGAAGCTGAACAGCTGCAACAGAGCCCATGCAGCCCATGAGGCAGGAAGGACCATCAATCCAAGAAAGTCTGCTCCCCTAGAACATGAAATGGGCATCCTTAGGGCACTTCCGTCTCTACAACACGCTGGTTAAAGCACCAGTGGTTTTCATTTTAACTCAAGTCCTAAAAAGCAAACCAGAGGTGTGCACCAGTTGAAAAACCATAAAATTTCTTTTAATTTCTACAATCAAATCCATGTGACTTAGAGCCATATCTGCTCTGGAGCCTGTATAGTTTGGGGAGATAACTGGATGAGTTCATTAGGGATTCTCCTAAAATAGCAGTGTATCCTTCAGCCTGATTAGCAATTTAAGCTATGATTTTTCAAAAAATTTTGACATGTGGAACAAGACTACAGAATGAGGCAACTGGTGAGATAAGTGAGCGACAGGCTTGCAGGTTTCCCTGTGCCCATCTGCATCTGGGGAGCTTGTCCTAGATGCTAGCAGCATCCTTGGTAGTCCCCACATGCTAAGGTAGCTACAAGTCCATTGTACTGAGGGGCTCACAATAGGACGGCCATTCATTTAAAGTCGGTGCAATGCTCACTGCAAAGTCTATTGTCTTGTTGCACTCACTGTAAGATTTAGGGCAGAGTTGGAGAACAGGTGTCAGTACATAACGCAGAAAGGATCATTTGGCCTCAGTCCTCTGTACTCATGTATAATAAGCTGTCATCTGCACATTAAGCATTAGTAGAGACTACCACCTATTTGAACCATGTGAGGCAACTCAGGGCAGCCATGCATAAACTATCGGATTCCTAAATCTTTTCATTGTTTTCAACTGGACTTGCTAGGTTGTAGCCGACTTCTATTACAGGGAGCGGTCACTGTCTCGTGTCAATGTTTAAGTTTCTCAGCAGTCCTCATTATCATGCGCTACACAAACTGTAAAGAACATCCCGGATGTTGTATAAAGCATACACTTCCCATTTTGTTCTCCCCTAAAAAGACAACGAACGGAGAAATGAGTTTGGTTTGCTCAGAACTAATAATGATAATAATCATTTTTAGTAATATGTAGATTGCCTGCCAAAGAGTTCTTTGGTGAGCTGGTAACCTGTCTCTCAGGTGACATGCTGTAGCAAGCCACAGCTGCCCTTCTCCTGTCGGCAATTTTTAATGAAGCCAGTACATTAAGTTTCATGGTGCTGGTGTATGAAAATAACAAAAAGAAGGGGTAAACAAAGAGGTTTTTTCTCTTAGAGCCCTAGATGAAAAGCGAAGACTAATGTAGTTGGCCTAATGTTGTATAAAATGTTCTACAAATTGTAACCACAAATTCTGTGCTCACTCTTCTTGTGCCCAGCCCACTCCTCCCAAGACTTCTTTCTGGAGTCCGCTTTGGGAAGTTATGAGGAAAGAGGTAGGGAGCCCTGCACTGAAGAGAGTGACCCACAGGGTCAGAGACTAACCAAAGACATGAGGAAGAGATGGGAGATGAGAAATGATATAGGGATCATGCAAGAAGCTTGAGGTCAGCCCATTGGTTCCACGCCCTGTGTTCAGCCAACCGGTCAGAGAGAAGTTCCATGTTTCCAAGTGTAGCCACTAGGATCAAGTGCAGAAGCTTAGGCTCAGGGTTTCTGTGGTAGGACCACAGTCATAGCCATAAGGATGCAGTCAGTAACATGATGGCAGGACACAAGAAAAATGAATACAAAGATGGACGATGAAACATCTACATTGCGGACAGAGGTTCTAACGAGCTATTCTAGAGGCAGGGCTAGACATGGTGCCAAATGTTTTTTGGATCCTGAAGAGTCTAGCATCAAAGGTCATCCCGGGCAGCTGCTCTAGGCGATGACTCCTTCAGCCGAGAAAGCTCCCGCTCTCCTTGTGATGAAGTCTGCCTGATCCTCACTTCTGTCTTCGGGTCCAGACTGAGTGTATCTTGCCTCTTTGGGTTTCCAACTTACTCAGTGGCTGAGGATACTCTGCCCAAACCTACTCCTCATGCTATCGTCAGCTGGCTCCTGTGGAAGGACTGTGGTACCATGTGATGTATGCTTCCCAGTAATCATGCAGCTGTGCTAGGTGAGGAAAGGAAACATGTACCAAAAGCACCGCCACAGCTGTTGTCCAGCCAGCAGCTGACTGTTATCTATGTGACAGGCTATTTCAAGCACTTCACGTTTATTAATTCATGCAATTCTCACACAATCCTAAGAACAATGGCATTGTGCCCACTATAGTTAGAGAAATGAGGGCAAGCAATTTCCCTAAGTAACAGGTTAGATGGCAGGATGGCATGACCAGAATTCAAAACAGGGCCATTAAACTCCAGGTGTTATCCACCCAACCACGTCTTTTAAGCCACTTGCCCCGTTATTTCAGGGTGGGTAAAGTCTTAAAACTACCTTTCACGATCAGCTTTAAGAAGTCACATCAGCATAAATGTTAACTCCAGGCAAGCATCCATGGTACTCACTGTTCTTAACTTTTCCCTCCTTGAAAGTTAAAATGCAAGAGATGATGCCCAGAACTTTCCTATATCCCGATGAGAAGACTAATAATCTTAAGTCTTTCAACTGCTATGTGGCGTATATGAGAAAAATCTTACATGGATTTCTTATAAATCAATGTAGCCTGCATATATTCAAGGAAGCGCGTTCCTGGTGATGTTATACTCCCTTGTGAAGGCTTCGTTTAGGCACCTTCCAAGAGATTCCCTTCACGGACACAGAAAAATCTTAAACTGTCTCTATTTGGTTGTGCTTGCCTAGGGCATTAAGTCCAATCCTCCGTGTCTCACCTCAGTAACTCCACACAGACCAGACAATTCCTGCAGTCAGCTTCCCCGAGGGGTTTGTTAAGTTTCACATGCATTTAGTCCTGCAGCTGCCCTGCTCAAGTTGATAAACTTGTAGCTAAATTCTTTCTGCAGCAATGCGCTGCTGGGCTTATGTTTTTTTATCACCAGGAGAATAAATACTGCAAAAGAAGCTGTTACTATGTGTTAGTGTTATCCATTAGTTTTTAGCATAATTGAGCTTACACTGCAATTTCTCAGTAACTGATAAGTATTTTTTGTGGATGTGGTTAAAAGGTGACAAGAATTAAAAAGGGCTAATACTTAAATATATTTTATAGCAAGAAAAAGGGGGAATTTTGATGCATTACAGTGAGCAACAAAATGAAGCAGAAATTATGGGTGAAATTTCATTTTCATTAAAATTCTGACGTTGCTAAGATACACACCTATACAGAACTCTTTAAAAGGAGCCACTGTGGAAAAATTCTCTGCTCTAATACTGTTCCTTACACAGAGAGCTTGGATGACTTGCCGAGGTCACTAACACCAATGACAATGGTCAGGGCTAGATCATTGGTCTCCTAATTGTAATCAGAGCTCTGGGAAACATGGTCCAGCCAATAGCAATAAAACATCTGCATCAACAAATGCTGTTGACATCTGAAATTCGATGCATATTAAATCCACACATTGTAGTCAATCAAACCATCGTTCATCCCCAGCTTGTTACCATCTCCCCTCTGAGTCTCCTTTGTAGCATAAGTCCTAGTTATCCATTATGTATTCTTTAATAATCTCATACACACGAGGTGCGTCTTGATCATGTGTAGTCCAAACTTCCCAGTCTTACTCCCTGCAGGAGCCCCAAGCCATCCATCTCCCTTTGCCTTTCATTTCCTCTCAGTTTATGCTGCTGTTTTGTTTCTATTCATAGCCCATGGAGCTCAGTTTTGCTAGGATACTAACTGATCCCATTGGCTTGATCTTGTGTGGGTCTTGTGCAGGAAATCTCAGCTGCAGTGAGTTCCCGCGTGCAGTGGATGTGTCGTGTCCAGAAGACGGCATTTCCCAGTACTTCCATTCTATGGCTCTTACCTTCTGTCCTCCCTTCTGTGTTAGTCCCTGGGCCTTGCAGGGAGGAAACGATCCAACTACCCCAGCTATTATTTACTTTTATCGCTCTGATCCCCACTAGAAAGCCTTCCAGGAATCTGCTCTTGTTTCAGATGTCTACCTTCCCCAATTCTGCAGGGCACAAAGCCACTGACTGGTCCTGCACAAGCACTCCCGTTGCTTTCACTCACCCCCTGACACCTTGTATCTGTCTATTTACAGCCTGTCAGGAGCCCACACAAAACCCAAACATTCTTCCCTGGGTAAATTTTTGATTCCTCTTCTCAGAAGCCATCAATGGCTCCCGACTGCCTCTTGAATCAAATGAAAACATCTATCCAAATGATTATCTTCCCTCCTAAGTATTCATCTTCATTCAATGCATTTTCCCCCAGCAAGTATTTGTTAAGTAATCATTTTGTGCCTAGTTACATGCTACACCCTGTGGGAAATTATAAAATATATGTCACACTCCCTGCCCTTGCAGATCTTACCAAAGTAGAAAGACAAAACATGCACACATCCTATGTTTTTACAGCAAAAAAAAAAAAATCCATATTTGACTGTGTGCCAGGGAGTCCATGAAACATACATCAGTGTTTATCGGGGCTATGATGTTTGCATGATGTAAGGAGGCTCTAGAAAGGCACTGGGAAGCCCATGCCCCAGAAGAAGTGTCTATGTCTTGGGTAGGAACTGGCTTGCTCTATACTCAGAGACTGAAGCAGGAAGTCAGCCTGGCCTCGAGCCTCCTTGGGGCTAGTAGTCAGAACTGAGAATGAGAAGGAGGCGGAGGTGGAATAGCATTGACTCTATGAGTCCACTAAGGAACTCGGAACCGCTCACGCAAAGGGAAAAGACACAGTTACTGAGAACTATCATGTAGCAGTGTTCATGGAGCTTCAGGTAGGAAACTATTAAACCAGTGAAAGTATCAGGCAGACAACGAAGTAAGCATCACCCAAAAAGATATGCTGGAGGTGCCTGGTAAACACGCAAAGTAAGAAAGAGAAATCATCGTGACTACAGTGTCGTGCTAAGGTGATAAAAGACAAAGACCATTTTATTGTTAAAGCGAGGCCAGGAAGGAGGAGGTAGTGAGACTCTGGGGATGATAGGGCAGACTGGGGAGGCAAGACGAAAGTGCAGATGAAAATGGGGAAACATTCTACATTTGCAAGAAACTAGTTCAAAACTGGCAGCAAGAAAATGCTGTGCGCTTTCCAGAACCGTGTTCCTCCCTGCACAGGACGCAGCTCCATCATCCCCCAGACCTTGCTTGGTGTTGCATCTGAAAGGCTAAGTTCTCCAGTCAATATAACATGGATGGGATGACTTCCAAGCTAGGACTGTGCGTATGTCCCAGGGACAAGCCTCTTCCCTTCCCCTAACTGATGAGAATGGATTTGGTGGCCCACAGATGAAATCCTATCACTGGGTAGATAAAGGCAAGAAGACCAGAAATTCAAGTATACCCTCACATATACAGTGATTTGAAACTTTGCTTTGGCTACATGAGATCCTTTCTCAAGAAAGACAGAATGGAGGGAAGGAAGGAGAGAGAGAAGAAGGGAAGGAAAAAAGGAGGGAAGAAAGGAAACAAGGATAGAGGGAGGCTCCTAGAAACTATAGGAAGATTGCTATCATCCAAACCTGATGGAATAAGCGTGGAGTTTGACTACACTAAAGAGCAGGGGTGGGCAGACAGAGAATAGGGGTTGTGATGTAAAAGGCACAGACAAGTCATTAAGTCAGAGACACTCAGAATTGCTTGCTCAGCAATTAGCTCATTTGTACTATGGTTGGTGTCCAAGAGGACTCTACGGCTCACAAAGTCATCTGTTGCATTAAACTTTGCCACCTCATGTCATCCTCAATATCTAGTCCCTTTGTTTTTCTTTGCTTGGTTGCTTGGTTGGTATTTCTGTTTTGTTTTGTTTTGTTTCCTTTCCGTATACTTACTAGAATGATTCCCACCAAACTAATCTTTGTTCTTCCTGGCTTAGTGCTTCTGCATACATTTTACGTCAGGTAGTAAAATAGTCCGTGCCTTCTTCCAGCTGACAACAGCGACCGCAATCATTTTCTTGTCCCCACAGCACTTGTGCAAATATCTCTATCCATCTGTAACTGGTTATGACTATGTTTTTATGTTTATTTTATCTGTTATTATGTATCTCCATTTATATTTGTTCCATTAGATTATAACCTCAATATGAACAAAGATTGTGTTTCCTATTTCCTTTGCAATTTCCTACATGCCTCATATACTGCCCTACGCTGTCAGTGGTTCATAAATGCAACTAATTGAAGTTCAAACTTCTGCTTAGATACTTGCATACACTGTGGAATCACTCACAGAGTACATGTCTAAAATACAAACACACACATAGTCTCTCAGTGGCCCTCACCTTTACCCAGTAACGCCAGGGAATGATCTGGTCCACAGAACTAGTCTTGCAATCAAATATACAACAGCCAGAAGGAACACAAGGGTAAACAAAAATTGCACATTTACTGTGCACCTGAGCCTGAAATGTTCTCTGGTAAATGGTATGTTGGTGATAGTTATAAAAATAGGTTTCAACTAGATTTTCAGCAGCAAATTTAATTAAATCTAGTTTACATTTGTCTAGCACAACTGGTAAAAATACTTCACATGAGGTATTATTAGACCTCATGCAGATATCATTAAGTATGGTTTCTCCCAACTCTCTTGAAATGCATCTCTATTCCATGACACCCCTGCACCGTTTCTGTCCCCCCAGTGCAGGGAGGGACTCCCCACTTGGTGTAGTAGATCATTCACATGTCAGTTTGGCTCCCCTTATATTAGGTAGTAACCGTGAGCCTCTCTGTCTGCTTCACCCCATCCTACCACAGACACCCGAGGAACAAGCACAGAGCCTCACTCCTCCGCAAACCCCAGAGGCTGCAGTACAGTGTTCTGAACTAGCATCAAAAGTCCAATCGAAAGAAGCTTAATGTACAGAGAAGAGAAAAAGGAGGAGGAGAGGGAGCAGCTAAGTGGTCAAAATGATATGTAGTGGCAGGAAAATATCACATTAATTAATAGAGTTGCCTATCCAAATAAGGTTTAACTGTGTGCATATGGTGCACACATGCATATGTATTCACGCACGTGTGCACAGGTGTATGTACTGTGCATGTGCTCGTGTGCATGTGGAGGCTAGAGGTAATTCTGAGAATAATCAGAATGCATCATATACATGTATAAATAAATACTTAGTACTAGGTAAAATACAAGCAGAACTCCCTCCACGTTATTCAACCACAATCTTGCTTTTACTTATATGTGAAATGGGTACAATTTGTGTGTGCGTGTGTGTGTGTGTGTGTGTGTGTGTGTGTGTGTGTGTGTGTTCCCAACAACAATCTTCCTACCAAAAATCAAACAGAAATACTATGAAAACAAGTATTTTGGTAGCTCACACACAAAAGAAGTCTATTTCAACTAAAATAAACTAAATAATTCTTAAGCTTCTCAAAAAAATGCGAACACATACTGGCTAAAAGCACAACACTGGTTCTAACTCTAACCTCATTCCTCACAGATTCATACTGAATATGAAAATACAGCAAGGTTCAACTGCACTGTTTCCCAACCACAGTCAATGTATAACGGAGGAAGTTAAAAAGAAAATCACTCCTTCAGATGGAAAAGTATCGTTTAAAAGCTTGGTGCAGGTGCGCACTTTCATTACATGCTATGGGGCTTGCCAAGTATAAACGTGACTTAGATGTGGCTGCATGGTGAAGGGAAGGGGCCAGGCCCATTCCTGAGCAGCAGCTGTGATGGGGTCAGGAAGGACAGGCAATGAGGATGCTTGTTCCTACGAGCAGAAGAACAGCATGTGGAGGGGCTACCTTCCAGGGGTCCTGGCACCCAGGGCCTTTCTCAGAGTGTGTGGCTGGACTTGCAAAGAAAGACAGACAGAACAGCTTAGGGCAAAGCTGAGTACAGTCTAAGACATAAGTTATCTCAGCGCAGCAGCAATCCCCCTAGGGAGAAAAGCAAAGAGAAAGAAGAGCAGGGGGGTGGGGGGATGGGGGGTGAGGTGGGGGCGGGGGCTGTAAGCAGCTTGCAGAGAACTTCCTGAGAAGCTGGAGACCTGGAGCTTCATTTGCACACAAGGGGGAGCCAGCGGAAGTTTGCCGGGCTTGTTTAAACTGCATCAAACCCCACCGAGCAGAACATGCAGCACCTGCAGCAGAAGCATGAACTGGGCACTCGGACAGTATCCTCACGTAAACAGCTGCAAGCTGAGTTATAAAGTTCTGGGTGTGTGTGTGGGTGTGCGTGTGCGTGTGTGCGTGCGTGCGTGCGTGCGTGCGTGCGCGCGCGTCCATCCTGAATATTGCATATAAGTAGGGTCAAATAACCGCAAACCATGTGTTTGTTCTCCTCACTTAACAACTATACTTGTAGCAGTACTTTACTTTTAATGACTGACTAATATTCTATTGCATACATATAACACACTTTCTTTATTCACCTGGTAGTGGCATTTGTGCATTTTTTTTAACCTTTTGGCTACTGTAAATAGTCCTGCTATGTACACACATGTGTTTGTCTAAGTCTAAAGTTTTTACCTACCAGTATACGTGCTGGATAATATGAAAATTCTATGTTTTACTTTTTACAAACCACTAAGCTGCCTGCTAGGCTGGCTGAGTCCTTCTGCAGTGACAGGGAAAGAATGGGGCAGTTAGGTGACCATTCAGGACGTCTAGATGAACGATGGCCCTAGTGAGCCAGGGCCAGGTGGTGGGGCACAGGGAACTACAACATGAAGAATACATGGAGACAGACAGTAACCGAATTAAAGGAAGAGCCATAGACGGCCCGAGGCTCCCGAGGCCCGAGGCTTCCGGCTGGAATAACTGAGTGTGTGACTCAACCACTCAGGAAGTTACAGCGCAAGGCAGGAAGGTAAAAAGGGCTGATCTGGGAAAGCAGCGTCTCTCAAAGATGACCAATGGGCCATGAGGAATTGTGGGAATGCGAAGAGAGGAGTTTTGGGGTTAGCAGGGGTTAGGACAGAGAGGGTAACTGAAGACATACAGTACAGAGCAGTGGCCTGGGGAAACTGAGACCAGGAGAAAGAAGGCTAGGACGGCAGTCTAGAGAAACCCACAGTGGTGCCAGGTGAATTATGACCACGACAGTGAGAGGGTTTACAGCAGCACAATGGCTGAGTTTGTAAGAACCAGAAATAAGATTTATAGGCTATTTATTGGAATCTCCTCTTGACAGGCTAGGTGCTGAGTCATGCTTGGTTTCTCCGTGCGCAGAGCACTCAGGAGAACTGCTCTAGTTTGCCATGCACGGAAGCCGCTCTGTGTATGCCGTGTTTACATGTATCGTCTTCTTTTGCCCTTTGGGAGTTGTGTGTGCCGTTATTTCTCATTTGACAATGACATTCTGAGACTTAGGAAAAGTGAATTTCCTGAAAACTCAAAGCTAGTGGAGGCCCTGAGGCCCGGGGCTGTTCCTATGCTGTCCCAGGCCTCAGCCTTCGGAAACAGCTCTCTCCTCAGGGTTGTTCCGGTAAAGACAGGATCCCAGCCTAAGAAGCTCAGTGTACTTAAAAATTTAAAGTACTACCAGCAAGACTGTCGGATTTTTTTTAAATACTGAAGGTCCCAAAAGTAAGTCATCTTGTAGATTTCACCCACAACTAGTTTTTCTTTTTATAGAAACATTTCATTCATTTACATGAACATTTTAATGAAGTAAAATATTTTGTTCTCTAATTGTTAATTTACAAGGGTTTAGTCTATTTAATTACTTCAATTCTGGGTCTGTTTGGTTTTTTGTCTTTTGTTGAAAGATAAATGTGAGCATTATTGGCCTCTCTTAATTTTTGTTAACACGGTATTAGTTTAATAGGCGGGAAGTCAGTTTGCAAGTGTCTGTTCCATTAGATAGAATAACAGGGTGCCATAGAATGCCACAAGCACTTGCTTTCTTTTCTCAATAGTGTGCATTAAAAAACCAACGTGAGCGTGTGTGAATAGTACTCAGAATTCAGTATTTCAAACAGAATGACAAATCACTTCCTCTCCTGGCCCTCCACCCACGCCTGCTCCCTGCCTCCTCCAGAAATCACCAGACTGACTCTCATCACCTTTGAACTCCCAAAATCCTGAGGAAGGTTTCTCTGCAAATTTGCTGCTACCTTTTCCCTGGGGCAGAAGGCAATTAATTTAACTTAAAATCCTCCTCTTCAAATTCCTTCTGGACTCTGATAAGCTAAAAATCCTGTTTATGTAAACAAAAGTGCTTAATTAATCAGAGCACGTGATAATGCCAAGAGGAACAGAAAAGACTTCCTGCTACCATCTCAGCCATCACACTCCGACGGCCTGTGATGGAACATCCCTGAAGATGCCAGGTTCTTCCAAAAGGCAGCAGCGTTAACTTTTCTAATGCTGTGATTTAATTTCCAACCGTCTCACTGCAAATTCAAAATGAGGTCCTCTAGAAATTCATTAGAGAATGGTTCATTCACGGTGGGAAATGAAAAGTACAATCAGGGAAGCCTGGACCCTCTACTCTTTCAATTGGAAAATAAGCTTTAATTAGACAGATGGAAAATACAAAATGGTTGTAAAAAGGCTCTTTTGTCATATATGATACCGTTGTGGGATGGGGTGGTCATTTCTGGTAGGAAATGTCTGGCTTTATGCAGTTGGCTATAATTCCTTTAGAGTTCTTCCCAGCTTAGGCTTTTCCACCCACAGAGCTGGGACTTTACAGCTACAGGGCTACGGATAGAATAACAGAGGCTTCTAGAAGGCCTCACTTCTTCAGGTCTCATGACCTCGTTCTTCAGCTGTCTCCTGAGAGTTTTCTTTTTATTTCCTTCTGAGTGTCTGTGCTTGCCACTCTCAAACCTCCAGGACTTGTCAGTCACTGGCCTGTGTTGACTCTCTTGTCCTTCACACAAGCTCCAGTTCTGTCAGGGCCCATGGTCATTTCTACCTAACTAGGGAGATATCAGCATAAATGCAGTCTTTACCCTAACAAACCCATTCCATAGCTCAGCCTGCGTGATCAGTGCCGCCATCCCTCTGCCTCCACAAAGCTGTGGACCTGCTTCATCCTGAGCTTAACCGAGGTCTCCTGTGTTCGCTTCTAAGTTTTCCATACTTGTAACATTTACTTGCCTTTGTATGAAGTTTGAAATAGTTTGTGCCTTGATGCGGCTCAGAGGCTAAGGGTGCAGTACCTCACAGGGTCCATACTTTCTCCCATATGGTCCTCCCAAAGCAATCATTTCTGTAACAATATATCTACCCCAAGCTTCATGCCAGACTCCATGGCGGCTGTGGCTCTGAAGCCAGAGATGTGCAGAGAGCCAGCCATCACCAGTTATCTACACGACATCAGCGCTAGACACTGGCAGTACCCAGAAGCTAAACAGTGGCATCTGCAGATTAAGCCAGCTTTGATGTCTCTCCCTCGACAATCACCTATCAGAGAAGAAACAGGTATCTGATAGAGACTGAATGGTCGCTAAGCCGTCAAGATTTAAGAATTACTTGATAACCAGAAGAAAATGATTGCCACAAAGTGATCTGTCAACTTTAAGAATGACCCAGAACACCAGAGCAACAACCACGTCTCTCTGCGTGACTCAGGGAAGCAACAACCTCTGAGGGCCTCATTTTTCCTGCGTGGTCTGAGCTCAGCAAAGAAGACCAGGCTACCCACAGTTATCTAGCTACCCTGTTCTGACGTCACACTCACTAGGCTCCTTCCCAGCGTGGTCCCAAATCTCCATGTAGGAAGAGAATCGCTGGGAATGGCTAAAACAAACATTCCATCCGTGTGGCTGGGCTTCTCGCTGTAAACCGACAGTGCGGCATTTCAGCCTCACGGAAGTGGTTAATACAAGTCTGCCCAAGAGAGACAGATCTGCCCTGTGAGAGCTGACACCACACTTCTGAGCTGGCTAGGCTAAGTAGCCGACTTAGATACAGTCATATTCCTAAGGCAACAAG
Source organism: Acomys russatus (assembly GCF_903995435.1). Lineage (NCBI taxonomy): Eukaryota > Metazoa > Chordata > Mammalia > Rodentia > Muridae > Acomys > Acomys russatus. The sequence goes on along the minus strand of NC_067137.1, from coordinate 64,647,627 downwards.
CACCTCACTGCAAGGCCCAAAGAGTATTTCTAACAAGCCCTGACTGAACAATATTTCATAACGCCAAATGTGTGGATAACATTTATAATCCAAATTGCTTTGAGTGGGCTGAATACCACAAATGAAGTAAGAATCCACTGATATGAGGGGTATGTGTTATCTGTAGTATTTGTGAAGCCAGAGGGAAGAATTTTACCTTCATATGGTTCCCACCTCCTTTATGAGGATATAAAGGAGGGTTCAAGGACCAGTACCTCATCTGAATGCTTTGTATTTTAAAGCCAGAGTTAAATCCTCCAGTGAGTGTTTAAAATTGTACTCCCAGTTTTAACTGTTTCCCTGCTAGAACCGACTCTCCCACTAGTAGCCTCGAACCGAACCATTATTGAGACATTCCAGCAGCTGGCAGTAAGGGTAGCGAGGAAAGCCGGCACTTGGGTTAATCAGTCCTAGGAGTCCAGTGGAGCTGCGTTAACTTATTTGGAAATTTTTAAGCAACAAAATGAATTACTTCTGCTACTTCTAAATAATTAGAATGCTTCCTATTGTGCCTTATGGTTTTAAAATAATTACAGCAAGTCAATAATAGTCATTTAAAATGTAATGAATTGATGGCTAATCTACGCATCCATTCAATCACTCAACAAGCATTTGCTTATCACATACATTCAATTATTTTCATATTCTGGATTAGTCTGCAAATATTTGGGTTTCTGCCATTTCGTTTCCTAATGGAAGGCATCAGTCTCTAAGTATACAAAGTGAGGCTCATCATCTTCTAGCATAAATCTATTCTTTTTCCCACATCCCCCATTCCAGGGGACAGAAGCACAGTCCAGAGTCAGCTCTCCAGTCATGGCACCTGGCTTCTCCTCCACCCCTCACAACCAATAGGTTTGCCTCCCAGTATCTGCCAAGCCTGGCTCCTTGCTTGCTGTTCTGGACAGGGCACACTTCCTTTCCAGAGAGCTGTGGTGGCTATGCACTGATGCCTCCTGCCACTGACCACCCCTGCTTCCTGTCTCTTCTATATTATGAAGAGAGTTTTTTTGTTAAACTCCCTATCTGTCTATCACACACACACACACACACACACACACACACACACACACACACACACGAGACACTGATTCTTTTAGTTCTATTAGTTCAATTCAATTCATGAACACAATGATAGAAAGCATAAAGCAAAGACCAAAATCCACTGTGTGAAATGCCAAGATCTAAAGACTTCTCAAAATACAGCTTTCCAGTATCACTTCCTGTTCTGTGACCACCGGCATCCAGTCACAACAGCCTGTACACATTTCTCTATAGCTCTTTCCCCTCTCTGACTTTCGTCACGTTATTTACCTGTCTAGAGCCAGCCTTCCTTTCTTCCTTCCTTCCTTCCTTCCTTCCTTCCTTCCTTCAAGAGCCAAAGGTTGCCCTAGCCCCTGACATCTGCTCCTGGCTCCTAGGTCTGTACGTCAGCTGTACATCAGCTGCCACTGTTACTCCATGGATCTGTCCATCTCCACTCGGCCCTCCCACATTCAGACAGGGAGATCCCAGATGTGTAGTGTCTTCAAGCCCTAGCCACCAGCTCAGTGTGTATTATACAGCAGGTGCTGAATCAGTGAGCACAAATGATTGGACGATAGGGAGCCAGGAACTTACTAAGAACAGGAAAACATAAATTGAAACGCCTTCTTGAGGAACACAAATGTGGACGTTGAGAGATTAACACTCAGAGAACTTTTACAAAACAGGAGTCCAGGGACAGCAGGGGTATGGCAAGAGGACAACAGAAGGGTACATGTTTGCTCCGTGTAGCTGCCACTGCACTTCCACTCTGACTGGTGACATCCCAAGATGACTCCACACCATGGGCTATAACCTCTGAAGTCCTCGTAAGAAAGGCACAAATAGTAAAAGGCGAAAGATTTGTGCAATCCGAAGAGCTTGGAATATACCCAGAAGATGCTCCAGCACACAGCAAGGTCATATGCTCAACCATGTTCATAGCAGCCTTATTCGTAATAGCCAGAACATGGAAACAGCCTAAATGTCCCTCAGTAGAAGAATGGATAAAGAAACTGTGGTACATTTACACTATGGAATACTACTCAGCTATTAAAAACAAAGAAATCCCAAAATTTATGGGCAAATGGATGGAACTAGAAATGAGCATCCCGAATGAGTTAACCCAGACCCAGAAAGACTCACATGGTATATACTCATTTATAATTGGACACTAGCCCAGAAGGAATGTCCAATGAAAGTCTTCACTTACCAGGAGATTGGGATAGACGCAGGGACTTCCGACTGGGACTCTAGATGAGGGGAATATGGGTGGGAGAATGGGGAAATAGAAGGACCAAGAGGGTCCTAGAAACGCACAAAAAAAAATCATGATGGGCGGATCTGGACCCGGGGGGTTCTGCTCAACCTACTGCACCAATCAAGGACAACACATGCAGTAAACATTGAACCCCTATTCAGATCTAGCCAATGGACAGGATATTCTCCATAGTTGTGTGGAGAGTGGGGATTGACTCTACATGAACTCTGGTGCCCCATATTTGACCACTTCCCCTCGGTGGGGAGGCCTGGTGGCACTCAGAGAAAGGATAAGCAGGCTACCAGGATGAGACTTGATAGGCTGTGACCATATGGTGGGGAAAGAGGTCCCCTTCTGTCACAGACCTAGGGGAGGGGGAAAGAGTGAAAGAGGGAGGGAGGAATGGGAAGATTAAAAATGAGGGAATAACAATCGAGATGTAATCTGAAAAAAGTTAATAAAATTTAAAAAGTGGAAAAAAAAAAAAAAAAAAGAAAGGCGCAAATACAAAATGCCACCAATCTCCTCTGACAATAACAGACCAGTTAAAAGTCTGCACCCTCAACATGTTTGTGGGTTTGTACAGCCCCCTTACGCATTACAAGCCTTATTTCAAATCGTTACCAGATTCCAGAATGAATTAGAGTTCATAATTTAACGCTAAAGAAACGTGAGTGTGCTTTGAAAAACCAGGCTTAGAGAGCGAGGAGAATCATCTTTGCAGTCGTAGGCCCACCTGGTTATGTGGAAAACTCAACAAGAAAGGCTGCGTTCTGATACCTTACATGCTGTGAAAAGCTATGCAATGCCCAGATGCTCTATAATAATAATATACCTACAAAAACTGCAAATATCTGTAGAGGAATTAACGAGTAGGAAAACCTGTTAGAAGGCCAAAAGACTAAGGAGTAAATGTCTGCAATAAGTCAGCTGAAAAATGTACCCAGACACTCTGCTGAGTTATCCACTTTACCCTGTATATGAACAAATTTTGCCCATTTGGTTCTAATATTAAAGTAGCTATGTTCATGTCCCAAAGAAAAAAAGTACCAGTGGGCCCAGCCCCAAGCCTACTACCCAGTCTACGGTCTTCATGCCACTCTGGAATAGCTCCATTTCCTGCAAGCATATCTAAATATCCCACGGAAGGTGGCAGCTTTCATCAATCCCAGGGCGTCCAGGGCTCCTTAAGTGAACAGACTCCTTCTCACCAGGTCCCCTCTCCAGCTCAGGAGTGGCATACATGTGAAGCAGCCACAGGACAGAGTCAAGGCCCTACCTCGCCTAACCCATGCTCAGCCTGAGGGCCAGACACCATTCTTGTTTGCTTTTCCTTGGTATTTAATGTTTTTCCTTCCCATGTGAGCAGAAATCCTTTGATCCATTCTGGTATACACAACGTTTCCAAAATGATTAGTGTTCCAAGCTATACTTTAATAGAAAGTAGTAGGACATAGATACTGTAACTCTTACATAAATTGGCAATAAATCACAAAATCAATGATTTCTTATATCTGACTACTGATGTGAATTGTGTGTGTGTGTGTATATATATATATATATAGATAGATAGATAGATAGATAGATAGATAGATAGATAGATACATTTTGAGGTATTTTATTAAACTTATTGAAAATTTTCAAGAATTTTCATTTTCTTCTGCTGATATAGAATTAATTGTGGAGATTAATAGCAATAACTAACTTTAGATATTAATAGATCAAAATGTAAAATAAGCACTTTTTCACATGTATATGCTGAACCATAGTCAAACTGTTTACATGTTACCCAAATACAGGAAATGTTATGGAATGCTCCAAATTAAGTCCTGGCAAGGCCTAATAAAAACAAAATGCAATTAAAAGTATTTTTGTACACTCCCTGAGTATGAATTATGGAAGTGCACAAAATTTAATTCTCAAAAAAATCAAAGATTTAGTGTTTAAATTTAGAACTGTAACATCTCTAATTTTTTTTCAAAATTTAAAATCCTACTGTGGTCATGGCTACCAATTACTATCGCATGTTTTATACAGACCACAGTGCATTTTTCTGTTTCAGAAAAAAGGGGTTGTAGATATTAATGTTCAATTTTTGATTCTCATTTTGGCACGCCTCTAAGAAGAGTGCCTGTAAAGGTCTGTCTGAACTTAGGCCCTACTCTCAGGGGCCGTCTATAATTTTTAAATCCACCCTGGATATCTGAATTTATCCCCTATTCTCAGGGATCATCTGCGATTTCTAAATACACCCTGGAAAATGTAACATTTTGTTAAGCAGCTGATGCTTTACACACACTGGACCAGGCTGAGCATTCCTTCGTCCTGATGTCATGGGCCAGCATTCGTCTCAGAAGACATCTTTTGTAATTTCAACCAAAAGGCAAAAGAAATCAGAGCTGTGAACAGCCAGAGGGAGGGGCCGGGGGGAAGCTACTTAGAACAATTCTCTCCAAAGCATTCTGACACAAACCTGTATATTTTTAGTCACTCAACATGCACACTTGAACATAAAGCATTCCGACTTTTATAAAGTATTGTGTGTATTTTCAGACTGTTGGTTTTTAAAATGCTCTCTGCTTTATGGTAATGTGCCACAGGGAAGTTAGCTATAGTTCCATGAAAGACGTTTTCACCACTGACTGGCATCCTCTCAATAGCTGGGGCCCAGGCACACCGCTCTCTTCCCGGCAAGGCCCTCTGCGCTGAGAACAGTGCCGCATTCATAACTTGCTCTCAGCACCGCGGGGCAGCGCACAGAAAAGCTTCTCTAGCCCTAATGGGTTACATCACTGAAAAGTCTTCCATTTGGCCTAGGTGAAAAACATGAATGCATGCCCCATTCATTTCTCCACCTTACCAAAAAAAAAAAAAAAAAAAAAAATCAAGTAAAATCATATCCACTCTGTAGTGAAAGACCTGCATTCCCACAGGCCAGCTTGGAAAAAAACAATTTTGTGGCAGTGCTACCGCAAACTTTCTCAGCCCACTTCTCAGCAGACCCTTCAGAATGAGTGGTCCAGCCTGTGCCTCTGCTGTATATGCCCAGTCATACCTCAAAAAGAACCTTAACTTTTTATGAATTGATCAGTGTTAGTATCACCTTTTGGTTTGGGTCACACTTTAAAAATATACTGATGTGTAGTCATGGAACCAAATCCCCACCCTCTCCGCTGACCTCAGCACCATAAACCAGAGCAAACAGACGGCTCCCCGTGTCTTGGCCCCAACGCTTCCTGATGGTCGGAGCAAATCAGCCCCATCCAACATTTTCTGAACGTGCCAAATGTGATGATCCCTTGCAAGGTAGGCTCCCGATAGTCTAGCCAAAGTACTTTATATATATTGAGCAGAACACGGCTCCTTTCTCCTCATTAGCATATGCCTTCCTCAGCTGAACCAGGGCTAACAGCTTCAGAACATCTCTACCATTTTCCTGAAACAGAAGTTCAAGTGTGAACACAAGTACATTTGGGGGTGGGGGTTGCAGGCAGGCACACAAAGCCTTCTGCTCTTAGGCTGTTCTCTAACCATACAAGGGACGCGAGCAGTGCAAAGCCAGAGTCCCGCTTGTGCTTTTGAAAGTGACGCAAATGCCCCCCAAACTACAGCAACACAGTGACAGTCTGAAAGGGTGTGGCATTCCTGGGAGTTCAGAATCCTCAGTGGATTCCATGTCAACTCAGGTAGCTGTGGCAATGTCCGCTCTATGCCCTCTCTACTGTCTTTTCTAATGACAAGGGAACGCATGCCCTCTATGAAGCATCGTGGACTTCTATGACTAATGATCACTCAAATCCATTTACGTCCTTGATCGTGTCACTTCATCCTCCTCACTGACCAGCCATGACATGACAGAACTGTAAAGGTTCTCCTAGGCAATTCCCATGCATTACGGAGACGTGGCTGCTGACTTCCAGACCCCCAGTCTGAGGCCCGAGCACCCTGTGAAACACATAGACACTGCTTATCTTCCTGTGAGTGAGCCTGCGAGACTGAGACCTGCCTGTGCTTTCTTTCCTCTTCCACTGCGTGCCCTCTATTGCAAGGTTAGTTCCATTTCATTTGTTTAATAAATATAATCCTTAGTGGGCATACATGAAAACGAACTAAAAATCTTCCTAAGAAAGCCTACCCTAAAAATTCCAAAAGAAGCTGCAGTCTAAAAGAATCCAAGTGCCTTTTCTAAACAAAACCTGTATCTTTGGCAGTCAATAAATGTTGCAGAAAACAAACATAAGTGTTGATTCCTGAAGCAGTGAAAGTTGGTGATTTGCATAAGAACACCCAACATGGCAGAAAGCTGGACTCTTCCCAAGCAGAGTCCCTCACTGTGGTGCCTGTGCAGTGTGGATGCCTGTCTTGTGGGTTACTGACCAAACAAAAAACCCAACATGTTCTAGACTGCATTGCCGTATTTACACAAACCTTACTTAAATTACATGGAAGTAAGATACAGATGTTATGAAGGCCTCTGTTGCCAACCTCACCGCTAACACTTCCCTCCCTTTTCTATTTTCTTCATCAGCATACAGCCGTTTCTCTAACTGTGAGCGTATCCTGCTAAGACAGGGTATTAGGACATGTCAGGCCATATGGCCTCCATAAATACCTAGCAATAATCATTATCATAATTTAAAGAACTCTCATTAAGAGGAAATGGACATAAATTGGTCCTCAAATTATTTACATCCCTCTGTACATTATACCCTGGACTTAGGAGGTCTGCAAGGTTGACATAAATCAGAAAACCCCTTGACACAACCATCTCTAGCTATCATAGCCTGAGCTGCAGAACTAGTGACTGAAGGTGCCAGATCCGCAGACTCAAGAGGCCTTCCCTCCACAGACTCTCTCAGAAGACAGGGCAGAAGTTGACAGACTATTCACATGACTAAGGATAGTTAATGTCAGCCATTTCCACCCTACAAAAGAGAATGCGTCTTCCGTGAAGAATGGGACCTTATTTTGGTTCCATCGTGTTTTTGAAGAAGTTCCCATCTCTGAAGTGCACGCGCAAGGGCAACAGTATTTCAGCTGCTCCAGTGTGACTCAATCCACTGATAGTGCTGCTGGAGAAAATTTCATGAATGCTATAAGACCAAAGCTGCTTTTAATGTGATTTTCCTCCAAAACACAACCTAAGAATGCCCCAGGGAAGCTGAAGGGTAAGTGCTTAGGCAGTTATCCATCTGTGATGGTCATCTCCAAAGATCAATAAGACAAAACACTGATAAAAGAATGGTAGTTCTATGCTGCAGACTCTCGTTCCTGTTTATACAGCTAATATTATTTAAATGTCTTCTCATTACATAAAAATAAAAAAGATGACACAATTTCTGTAAGTCTGTCACTCATATCTATATGGAAGATATATACAGAGCAGGTTGAGAAAAAAATCACTCCACTTTTTCATACCAAATTTTAAAGTATAGCAAGGATCAAAACCAAATAAAAACTAGGCATGGGGACTCACACCTATAATCTCAGGACTCAGGAGGTTGAAGCCAGCCTGGGCTATGCTGAAAACTCAGGAGGTTAAGGCCAGCCTGGGCTATGCTGAAAACTTAGGAGGTTGAGGCCAGGCTGGGCTATGCTGAGACCCTGCTGCAAACATTAACACCACATACAACCATATTTTTTTAAAAAGGAAAATTACACTAAGATTGAGCCATTAAGGTCTGCAAGATGGCTCATCAGGTGAAGGCACTTACCACCATGCCTGATGACATCGGTTTGATCCCAGGTCCCACATGGTAGAAGGAGAGAACCAACTGCCTCAAGTCATCCTTTGACTTCCATAAGTGCCACCAACATACATGCCTCCCTCAACCCTTTGTACATCTACACATATACACAGTAAATAATATATAACATAATTTTATATGTAATATGTATATTTTGTTATATAATTATGTTTATAATATAAAATATAATGTCTATATTATATAATTATATTGTTTTTATTATAATAAATAATAATAAAAATATAATTTTGAAAAGAATGAGCCATAAAAATAAAGGTAAAGGTTACATCTAAAATGTATGAAGCTCATTTGCAGAAGGAAATGTTAATTATATATAATATGTTATATATACATCTAGCCAGACTTCTAAAAACCAAGTGGTACTAAATAAATTCCCTTCTGAATTTTCCTGTATAATATTTAACAGCTCTATTTCCCTCACTAGGCACACATATATACATACATTACTGGTGTGTGTGTGTGTGTGTGTGTGTGTGTGTGTGTGTGTGTGTGTGATGGCACCACTAACTTTCAGCCATTGCTAGAGAAGGAAGCTTGGCATTTATCATATAGGTTCAACCCAAAGGCTGAAATTTATAGGATTTGGCAAAGGCTTTAGCAATAAAAACTGGCATATATATTTTCTCTTTTTTTAAAGAGAATTTTTGCACATAATATTATTGGAGATATAAAAAGTAAAGGCAAACCTATAAAGCTGTATTCATTATAAGAAAGTATTCATTTCAAAATGAAGGATTTCATATAAGTCAGTGGCCTGCTCCTAAAAATTAGGACTATAAACAGTGTACTATAAAAAAATCAATCCATCAAAATATAGCACATATATAAAACACTCAATTTGGTGAAATAATAAGTGAAAGTATTTCTAGAGCTTAAAGAAAATACAAAAAAATATCTACCTTATCTTTATTCATTTATCATATACTTAGAGATAAAATGCCCACCACCCAGTTCACATACTGTGCTGGACAGATGTGATGATTCACACAAAATACAACTTCACAAATTGGGGAGCTAACAGATCCCGGAAGGGGTGCCAAGTTGAGCATACACCACACATAAAGAAGGTGGAGCTGAAGGGAGTTTGTGGAGTGCAGACAGGGGTTGTTTTAAGGAATGTCTTAATCTAGAATTCGAGGGCCCAGTAATTTATACTGAGAAAGGAAACCATCAGGCTGGTGGGATGAGGCAGAACTTTATGAAGACTCCTCACTCAGTACTGAAGTGAAAGATGGAGGCCGATAAGAAATAGAGTGGGCCATCAGCAGGGCACAGCCATTGGAATCTCTAGGCATAGATGAGGTCATACAGGAAGGAAGTGGGAAGGCAGGGGAACATGGCTTGGGGTTGTCTGCACTGGTGCAGCACAGACCTGGATGCAGGTTGGTTCTGCCCCACAAAACAGGGTACTGCTGGAACACTGACTTCCTCATCCCCAATACTGCAAAGAGCCATGCTGTCCTACAGATGCAGGCTGCCTATGGGTTACTTTAATGTAAAATACAATTTACAAAGTGTATGAGCAAACTTACATTGCACAGACACGTGTGCTTACTATGTATCCTTTTAAAAATTATTAAATGGCTTCCACATTTCACTCCAGGGGTGGATTCATTTCATTTTTATATTAGATTCAAAGAACACTTTTCATAAAGTAGTCTCAAAATGCATGCTCTCCTTGCAAAGCCCTTCAGATGAAAGGTGTTTTTGCAAATGCAAAATATGAATGATTGTTATCATCGTTTTTATTGTCTTAGGTATATGAATGGATTTTGCATCTGGTGGCCCCAAGATTTTACCACAGCAAGAGGGCTGGGTTAAAGTCTAAATGACTAAAATAATATTGTAATACTGGGAACCATAGTGACATCTGTGAGAATGCCCTCCCAGTGAAGTGTGACTTCCTGGTGAAGTGTGCAGTACCACCATGGTTAAGAACAGAAATGGCAAAGCCAGAAGCTGCTATCAGCCCATTGCTAACCCCCTGTAGACCATGGATAGGCTTTCCATGGTTCCTCTCTGTGAGGGTCATACAGCAAGAGCCAGAACAAAAAAGTCACAGTGCTGAAAAGCCTAGCCATGTGAAAGGTGTGCATGTATGTCTGCCCCTGTGTGTGTGTGTGTGTGTGTGTGTGTGTGCGTGCGCGCGTGCGCGCACTCATGTGCACGCATGTGTGTAGCTAAAAAAAAATTAAATTGAAATACTATTTTCAAAATACCTTCCACAACATAAGTGGCCGGTATCGTCTTTCAAGACAGAGTATCAGTTTATTTCAAATTTAGAGATCCTGGCCTCGATTCAAATTCATGGCAGTTATAGAAACCAATGTTCCGTGCCTTGGTTCAGGTGGCAAGCATTAAATCTTTTTCCAGCTGTCATGCAACAACAACTTTAATACAAATTAGCACTGCCACACTCAGTTTCCCGGGCTCACAGGCCCTTGATGCTCGGCCGTGAATTTTATTCACACTATGAACTGTGCGGTCTTTTGAAAGCACAGCATTTGAGAAGAAAAACCTAAACAAAATATAATTTCATTACTTCCCAATTCAGTAGTTTAATATACAATCCACTACCAAAACTTGATAGACCCCCCTTTTGTTATTTTGATTAATGTGAAACTTAGTTATTATATCATTTGGGAGAATATTCCTACATGCAAATTCCAATTCGAAAACTACAATCCTGCCTTCAAACAGTTTGCATTGAAAAGAGACCTGTCAACCAATACTAATTCAAAATGTAGTACCTATGTCAGTATCTCAGAGTTCCTGAGTCAAATCTTTACAGAGCTCACAAGCCTGGGAACAACAGACAGTGCAACCTCATCACTGGCTAGGAAAACCCCAAGGATCATGGACTCGGATGCTCCAAACCATGCTGGCATGGCTTCCAGCAAAGGAAGACCTGGCAGGAAAATGTGATTTCATAATAAGAGTGTATTCCTCTAGTGGCTTACATTGACTTTGAATTAAGACACCTCAGTGGAAGGCACAGTGACAATAATTTTAGCCAGATATAGGATATACCAAAAATTGTGATCCTCTGGCCAAATTCTTACACAGAAGCTCTCCTTAGCTGCCTTCAAAGTGGCATAATAGATTCCTTCTTTTAGTTTAAAAATGAAAAATTGTGACAAGTCAATTGGTTAATCTGGAACCTGACCTAGCCTACTAGTTACCTTTTCTAAATATCTACTTCAAACTCTACAAATTGGGCAATGCAATTAATACAAAAAAAACAAAACAAAACAAAACAAAAACTAATTCTGTGTTGGCCACATAGGTTTACTTTTTCTTGGTCTCAGAAACCCTAGATTTCATATTTTTAGATTAAAAATTGTACAAAATTTTATGAAAATATTAAAGCAAAGACACACTTGGTAAGATCCCATTCCTTTACATGTTTATTTCAATATGATGCAGAGAACATTGGATCTATGCTGTCCTGCAGGCTCTGGCCCAAAGAAAGATATTAGATATCAGACATCAGCAATAGTCCACATGTATGCATGACCCTTTGATATGGCTTAGATGTGTCGAGTGCAGAAATGGTTAGGAGACAGGCATGGCTAAGACTCCATATGTAACCTGACACCGAGACCCCTGCTGCTCCGAAGTACACAATGAGGAACACAGTACCCACCTCAGGGCTGTTTGCAAGGATTAAATGAAATGACAAGTCTGACTCACAGACACATACATACACATGGACTACTCTTTCTGCACCTCACTAAGTTCTCCCAGCCATCAGATGTGACATTTGTGACATCAGCCTAGGCATTAGGACCTCTGTTTTGCATAGGACTTGAAAGGACCAAAGTTTGTTTGATGGGACACAGTCTTAAAGTGGCGGGGCCAGGGGTATTTTAAAGAAGGAAACATCAATAGGCAGAATAATAGCCAGAGTAATAGTGCACTACTGAATGCCATCAACTTGGCAGACCCCACACTAAGGTCTTTGAGATGCTCACCAATTTAATCCTTCTAGAGATCCCAGGAGCATTGTACATCTCTGTTGTATAAACAAGGAAAACTGAGGCTCTGGACACTTGGGCACCTTTAAATGATTCAACAATTAATTCTTAAGTCCTTGTGATGTCTCAGACACAGGAAACACAGAAGGCCTCCTGACCTCACAGCTTCTAAAAGAATCATAACTATCACCTCAGGAGCCCAGGGAGTCAGCCTGAAACAGAATGCAGCCATCCCGAGCATGTTGTCTTAAGATAAAAAGAGCAGCCAGCCGCCAGAAGGCCTTTCTCACCAGTGTGACACAGAGCAGCTACCAATCCCCTTGTACAGAACAGTAAAGGCAAGATACACAGCCTTGTGTCTATGAATAACTGGAAAAAGAACAAATCTAAGTGAGTGGAAACTAGTCTCAGTGAGCCCCAGAGCGCCAGAGACCTAGCCACCTCCCAGCAGAGCCCTGGGCCCTCCCTCCACCCAGCTCATCACCCAGACATAGACAGGAAAGCCCCCTGACTTCTGATCTGCACTTGAGACGAAGCTCCCACACAGAAGCAATGATTCTGCAGAACTCAGAGGCTCCACGTACAGGAAAAAGCAAGAAGAACACCAAATCTATTATGTCCTTGCTCACTCCCAGCAGGGAGTTTGGGCTCCTCCCAGGTGAGGTGAGGCAAGGTGGACTGTACATGTTTCTCCTAAAAATGAACTAAGACACAGAATGTACCCACATCACCACAAGGCATAGCATTAGCATCTGAGTCTAGCCTCATCCTCAACCCTGCCCCCTGCCCATGCCTGCGGGTCTGTGAGCTAATCAACAGAACAGCTTTGCGCCAAGGTAAAGCTTAAAGTAGACAGGTTCCTGACATACTCAGCTTTCGGAAGGGTTACTACTGGCTTGCTATTTTATTCCCCTTCTGTCAGTTCTCTCCAACTTACCCAGACCCATGCACATACACATTATTTGTATGCTTATTCATATGCTTGGGGCTAAAGCGGGGTCTTGCACATGCTAACAACATATGCTGCCAGTGAGCAACAATGTCTGCAGACCCTAGAGAGGAACTACTTAAATAAGCAGCTAAAAGGAGTCTCATCTCTTCAGACACAGTGTCTGCGCTACACGGCTATTAAAAGCCTGACAATACTGATGGGTGGTGATGGTACATGCCTTTAATCCCAGCACTTGGGAGGCAGAGACAGGTGGATTACTGAGCTCCAGGCCAGCCTGGTCTACAGAGTGAGTTCCAAGACAGCCAGGGCTACACAGAAAAAACCCTGTCTTGAAAACCAAGCAAACGAAGATTGACAATAGTGACAGAAAAAGCTCAAGCTTTTAAACCAGTAACTTTGTGTGTTTGTGTGTGAGTGCACATGCCTGTGTGTGTGTGTGTGTGTTTTGTTTTTGTCTGGTATGTGTTCATATGTGTGTGGTGTGTATGTCATATATGTAATATGTATGCACATGTGTGTGTTAGGTGTGGTATGTGTACTCTGTGTACTGTGGTGTGTGTGTGTGTGTGTGTGTGTGTGTCTGTGTTGGAAATAATACTTCTAATTAATAATGTCCCCATGTCTAGAAACACTAGGAAAACCTGGATTTAAAAAAGAAGAGGAAGAGGAGGAAGACATTTCTGGGTCCTATAGTCTGGTTTAAAGAATTCAAAACAGAAGAAGGCAAAAATCTTGATGCCAACTCCAGTGAAAGAAAATGGATTTTATTCTAGTATGGGGAAATGGATTACTATATTTTTGTCACCTTCAGGTATCTTTTAGAATATGAAATTATGTATGAAAGCACACTGAGAAAAAACACATGATCTTCTCCTTTGATGTGAAAAAAAGCATTTGACAACATCCAACACCTGTTCATATTTTAAGTCCTGGAGAGATCAGGGATAAAAGGCACATACCTAAACATAATAAAGGCAATATGCAGCAAGCTAATAGCCAACATCAAATTAAATGGGGAGAAACTCAAAGACATTCCACTAAAATCGGGGACTAGACAAGGCTATCCACTCTCTCCATATCTCTTCAATATAGTACTTGAAGTTCTAGCTGGTGCAATCAGACAACAAAAGGAGATCAAGGGGAGACAAATTGCAAAGGAAGAAGTCAGCGTATCGCTATTCACAGATGATATGTTAATATACACAAATGACCCTCAAAATTCTACCAGGGAACTCCTGTAGCTGATAAACATCTTCAGCAAAGTGGCCAGATACAAGATATATTAAAAAAAAAAAAAAAAAAAAAAGTAGCCCTCCTGTATAGAAATGACAAAAACTGACTGAGAAAAAACTAGGGAAACTACACCCTTCACAATAGCCACAAATAATAGAAAGTATCTTGGTGTAACTCTAACCAAGACAGTGAAAGACTTGTGTAAAAAGTCTCTGAATAAGATATCAGAAGACAGAAAGGTCTCCCATGTTAATGGATCAGGAGGGTCAACAAGTAAAAATCGACATCTTACCAAAAGCAATCTACAGACAATGCAATTCCCATCAAAATCCCTACATAATTCTTTACAGACCTTGAAAGATGAATTCTCAACTTCATATGGGAAAAAAACCCGAATAGCTAAGACAATCCTATACAATAAAAAATCTTCTGGAGGAATCTCTATCCCTGATCTCAAGCTGTACTATAGAGAAACAGTAATAAAAACAGCATGGTACTGGCATAGAAATGGCTGGTTGATCAATGGAATTTACTTGAACACCCAGAAATAAACCCACACACATATAGACACTTGATTTTTGACAAAGAAGCCAAAACCATACAATGGGAAAAAAAGATAGCATCTTCAAAAATGATGCTGGTCTAACTGGATTTCTACATGTAGAAAAATCCAAATAGATTCACATTTATTACCCTGCACAAAACTAAAGTCCAAGTGGATGAAAGACCTCAGGATAAAACCAGACACACTAAATCTGTTAGAAGAAAATGTGGGGAAGAGCCTTGAACTCACTGGCACAGGAGACAACTTCCCGAACAGAACACCTACAGCCCAGACTCTAAGGTCAACTATTAATAAATGGGACCTCACGAAACTGAAAAACTTCTGTAAGACAAAGGATATTGTCAACAGAACAAAAGGACAGCCTACAGACTCTACATCCAACAAAGGGCTAATATCCAAAATAATAAAGAATTCAAGGAATTAAGCACCACCAAGCCAAATTATCCAGTCAAAAAATGGGGTACAAAGCTAAACAGAGAATTCTCAACAGAGAAACATCAAATGGCCTAGAAACACTTAAAGAAATGCTCACCTTCCTGAATTATTGTGGAAATGCAAATCAAAACGACCTATCAGAATGGCTAAGATAAAAAAATCAAGGGACATCACATGCTGGCGAAGATGTGGAAAAAGGAGAATACTTCTCCATTGCTGGTGGGAGTGCAAACTTGTACAACCACTTTGGAAATCAATCTGGCGCTTTCTTAGAAAACTGGGAATAGCTTTACCTCAAGACTCAGCTGTACCACTCCTGGACATATACCTGAAAGATGTTCCACCATACAATAAGGACATTTGCTCAACTATGTTCATAGCAGCTTTATTCATAATAGTCAGAATCTGGAAACAACCTAGACATCTCTCAACTAAAGAATGGATAAAGAAATTGTGGTACATTTATACAATGGTATACTGTTTAGCTATTAAAAACAAAGAAATCTTGAAATTGGTAGGCAAAAGAATGGAACCAGAAAAGATCATCCTAAGTGAGGTACCCCAGACTCAGAAAGACACACATTGTGTATATTCACTTATAAGTGGGTGTTGGCCCAACCTAGATATCCTCTGAGAGACTCCACCCACCAGGGCATCGGGACAGATTCTGGGACTAGAAGCTGGACTCTGAGTGGAGCACTAAAAGTTGTGTAGAAAAGTAGGGGGGATGAAAGGATCTGGAATGGTCAGGAGCCCAAAGGGAGAGCATCAAGGATGGTGGATCTGGACCCAGGGTGGCCTGCAAAAACTTATGCACCAAGCAAGGACAATGCATACAGAGAACCTAGACCCCTGCTCAGATATTGCCAATGGACAGCTCATTCTCCAAGGCTGTAGCAGGAGTGGGAGCAGGACTTTGATCACTTCCTCTGAGGAAAATCAGGCTACAGGATGAGACCTCATAGGCTGTGGTCAGAAGGTGGGGGAGGAAGGCTCCCTGTCAGGGGTCTTTCCAGGAGAGGACTAGGGAGGAAGAGGGAGGGAGGGAGGATAGCAATGTAAGATAAGAGTGAAGGGATAACAATTAGGATGTAATGTGAATAAATTAAATTTAAAAATGAGAAAGATAATAAACGAAAACACACTGAAATATTATCTTACTATGAATGAAAAACTCTATAGGGAAGGGTCTTTTATGAAAAGACGAGGTGGTTAAATCCAGGCTTAAAACCAAAGCATAAACAGTACCTGGAAAATCCAGGTCTCATCATGCCCATGCTAAGTGGTCCCAACTCACCAAGTCCTCCTAACAGCTGGGCTGAGAGCTGGACTCTGACAGGATGATGTTTCTTTGATTCTTTTCTGCTCATTTTTTTTTCTGTTTTGTTTTTGTTTTTCAAGACAGGGTTTCCTTGTGTAGCCTTGACTGTCCTAGACTCGCTTTGTAGACCAGGTTGGCCTTGAACTTACAGCCTTTGCCTCCCAAGTGCTGGGATTAAAGGCTGTGCCACCACTGCCCACCCAGCTCTGCTCATTTCTTAGTAGAGGGTCTGTACGCAAGGATATGAGACCAGATACCAGCTTAGTACAGCATTTTACCCTGCATTCACTACACAGCCCCTCGCTTCTCTTCACTTTGGACTCTGCCTGTGTGTATATACTAAGGAAAGAATCGTTGAGTAATGTTGATCTCTAAATGAAAAACAATTAAGGAACAGTAAACTCTCACACACCGTGAGAAACAAGTATGGATTTGTGCTGTTCCAATCGTTTGAAGCAGTGATCTCCATCCTCTTTGATCATGCAGCTCTCTCTGTAAAACAGTTTCTAAAGCAGACCTTTCATTAATAGAGTCAGCTCTATTCCTAAACTATAAATATGCACAATGGAACTAATACATACGTGCTATTAAATATACTCAAAAAGTGTAAGTTTTAAAACTAATTTTAAAATCCATTACTCTATTCCTGAACCAAAATTAGTCTTGCTAAAAATGACCTGGAGTGCACATATCCAAATCTGGAGTCCCAGGATTTTAGTCCATAGCAGGTAAGAGAAGAGCCCAAGACCTCATCTGAAAGCTGCCTCACTTCTTCTTACACCTCACTTCCTGTCTGCAGTGGTTTATCAAGGTGGACGTAGACCCTCCTCTATCAAAAATCACCTGGATTCCCAGTTTCCACCTATGACAAACTTAATAAGCCAGTAGGTCGATGGACTTTGTATTTAACAAGTACACTGAAGGATGTTTCTGTGCATTAATGTTAACCACAGATGTAACAAATCACCATGACCTGATAGCTCTGTTCATCCTCAGTTACAGTGCCCAAGACCGGGGGGAAAAGTAAATGTAAGGTTACAGTGCTTCAGCCAAAACACATGTGCATGCACACTCGTACACACACACACACACACACACATTCATGAACATATACCATCAACCATAAAACACCAAGGAAGAAAATCACCTGTAAGAGAGAGATGTGTCTTATAAAATTACAGGTTTTAAAGGCAGAGCTATTCGCTGTTTCTCATTTACTACAAGAGCTATGACAAGTCTAGCATCCTTTGTAGTCTTCTTTCAGACAAAGAACTTCACATTCTTGTACTTCAAAGTTTTTAACTTAAAAACTAATATGGGGGCTAGAGAGATGGATTCGTGGTTGAGAGCACTGTCTGCTCTTGTAGAGGACCCTGATTCTATTCCCAGCACCCATGTTGCAGCTCACAACTGTCTGTAACTCCCATTCTACAGGGTCTGACACCTTCTGACCACGATGGGCAGCAGACATGCACGGAGTCCACAGATCTATGCACAGGCAAACCACTCACATATGTAAAATAAAAATAAAAAATAAAAAATTAATTTTAAAAAATCTAACTATATAATAGTACTTTAATAAGAAATGCAAGTCTCTTCAGCGCCACGAGAATTGCTTTATGATTTAAAAATAGCAACAAATCTGCTGACAACTTCAACAGAAATGACCATGATGGAAAGAAAGAACAGAAGCAGATTCCTTCTAGCAATGAAAAAAAAAAACAGTGCACATCCTCCAAAGGAGGCCAGGAACCATGTAACTGCCACTGATAACTCTCTTGGCTGATGGTCTGGAGAGAGCCCTACATCCCCACGCCTTGACCCACCCACAGCCTGAATCTTCCAAACTGTTACTGCAGTTTCACAGTATAGTTCTGTGAATGTTGGAAGACAGAAAGCTTGTCCACAAACAGTGTCTTCTAATAGACAAATCTAAAGATTATGATTGATCATCTACTAACTTCTGACAGATCACTTTATTGATCACATACTCTTATCAAAATTTATTCTCATATGTAATACTAAAGAAAACTATTTAGTCTGTTCTCTTGTGTTTGCCTCTGATTTTCTTTCCCACCTTCCTACAGTCTGAATGAACTTAGGATAATGAAAGGTCACCCATGGCACTGTTCTGACCCCTGAGATGTAAACAAAGTAAGTTTGTAGCTTCTGAAAGAGTTTTTACTTTCTGATTAAAAAAAAAAGCTGGGAAGTCGCTGTCCAGCCCCTTGCTTCACACTTTATGCTTTGAGAATAGACATGATAAACGGTGGGTAATGGTGGGACAAAAGGTAAGAAAGAGAACCATGAATGAGTCCTCTATTTTCATTAGGGTTAGAAATAAAGTAACTTGCCTTTATACTGAGAATTTAAAAGGCATAGGCATTAATATTTCCTTAAGCCATTCCTTTACTCAAGTGTACAGTTTTCTTTGGATCTGTAGAGCATTGTATACAGGGATACATTATAGATGCCAAAATCCACAGGTGCTGAAATCTCTTACAGAAAACAGTGTGTGAACTATACACATCATCCTATATTGTTAAAATGTCTATTTACTAGACTGTTTATTATATCCGGCCGGTATAAATGCTATGTAAGTTACTGTTAAGCTATTCTGTTCATGAAATAACAAGGAAATAGGTCTATACATGTTCTTTACATATACATGTGTAGTACATTTTTAAAAGTATTGTTTTTTTTTAACATTCCCAGGCCACAGTGAATCCCTGTAGAGCCACAAATACAGAATTACCAGACCCCACATAGGGAGAGGTTACATCATCTTCTAGATCACACTTCTAAATACAGATATAAACATCACCTGACATGTGAATTCCTCTTCCTATTGCCACTGTACTAAAGCACTTCGTCCGCACCTTGGAGTCGGTTATCACAGTCCCATATGTATTAGTGCCCTGTTTTCCAGTGGAAAATTAACTCCAAGCTCCCTATTCTGTTTATTTTGGGTCCTACAAAGCACTTAGGCCATTGACTGGCAATCATAGCTGCTCAGTTACAAGCTTATTAAGTAAGATAATAATGTAAGGATATTGTTCTTTGTGACTTAGATGACAGCAAATTCACACATCTGCCCATGCATGTGTCGCTGTGGAGGTCCTATCCATACACTCCTTATGAAGAGCCACTCACTCAGTCCTCAGCACTAATAGACCACTTACTATGTGCAAGACATATACAGTGTACCACAGAACAGAAATATATTCAATAGAGGTCTGGACTTCAAATTAAGTAAATCACAGAAACTAAGATTTCATATAGAAAATGAAAATTCACTCCCTTAATGTATGCCCCAGCTGTTCCAGATGTCAGCACTTTTGGTGGTCACTGAATGTGGGTGTTCTCGCTATAGAAATGGCATTCAAAATTCAAAATTTGCTTGTAGCACTACAAATAAATTTTCACTTACAAGTAATTCCAAGCTAAAAACAAATGAAGTTCAAAATGAATATTTTATATGAAACTCAAGTAACTTCAGATTGTGATTTGGTGTCTGATCAGGGTTAGGTGCCTGTTTGCTCTTGAGGATGCAAAATTATGAGCCAAGTACCTCAGCAATAACAAGTCAATGAAAAGGGAAATTAGTTTGAGGCCGTGTTTAAAAGAATATAAATCCCACTCCATGTCTGGGTCTTGATTAACTCAAGGCAAAGATTTCAAACAGATCAATGTGTCCTTAGAATGTTTTCTTTAGATTTTGTTCCTTCCTAGACACTCTTAACACCTACCACGAGTGTCACAGAAGGGTACCCCACCATCAATTGCAAAGTCCCTCCTCTCATACTCTGGTACCCCAAGCAAAACCCTCTTACCTCGGATATAAGCAAGAGGGCAATGTTTAAGCAAACTCATTTGCAGGAATGCCTTCAATCCCATCTACCTTTGAGGAGAGACTGCACACTGCCCAGCAAGATGAGGTGCATATTTTAGACAGAGGAGATCACTGGGTTTCAATAGAATGGGGTGGGTGTCTTGTGAACAAACTTCCTCAAGTGTCCTGGGCCATCCTGGTGCTAATACTGCTGTCACTCTAGCCACGCCCCGTTCCCCAACTCACAGCTCTCAGTGATCTTCCTACAAACATCTTGCTCAACGGAATTACGTGAAAGCTTTGTAACACGCCAGAGTCCTGTTTCTCCCTCTTCCTAAGGCAAGCTCCAGAGCAGACACGGCCTCAATTTTAATAAAAGGAGAATGAGTGGTGGCCAGGGCAACTTGGTGAATTTACTATGGGTCATTGGGAACTTGGTGGCATTGGTACTTACAGGGGTGAATACCCTACTCAGGGAAAATGTTGTCAATTGACTTCTGGCCCCACTTTGACTACAAAAAAAAAAAAAAAAAAAAAAATAGGCTGAAGGACTAAACCCCTAGCACCTCCCAGAGTGTGATTGCCATTTGAAACAACAGTTTCAGACATAGTTAAAATGCATTCATGAACTGGGTCCTAAACAATAAGGAGAAGTTGGTACATAAAGATGACAGGCAGATGGCTCCTCATACACACCCATGCACACACAGAATACCACATAAGCATGAAGGTAGTACTTTTGGTACCTCAAGGAACCAAAGAATTCCATAACTGTCAGCATCCCACTAGACAGGAAGATGGAAGATGAAAGTGCTTCTCCCTCATAGCCTTTAGGAAGAGCCAACCCCGCTGCTGGCCCTTACATCCTGAAGCCCCAGCCATCAGGATGGGCCAAAAGCTACACTGCTCAAGCTACCCAACCTGTGGTGCTTGGTTGCAACGGTCCTGGGAACTGAGCACAATGGAGTCATTATTGTAGCATGAAGTTGCCTGAATGTATGTTTTCACTAGCAATAAAAAGAAGTGGGAAAAACAACTATTTGCAGAGGTAAAAAGAAAACTGTGAGAGTTTGTACAAAACGGACATGGTGCGTGAAGCCTCTGGGTTGGGAAATCAATCAAGCCACAGAGCTTGAGGTTCACAGAAGAACCAGAAGCAACAAGAGCAAAATGGTAATGAAACTGCACTTTCCTCTAAACACTGACACTCTGCAGGTGTTAATGTAACCAAAGTCTAGTGGGGGCGGAAGGGGGGGAGGAATCCAAGGTCAGCTGCTTTGCCATTAGCAGCTTTTGATTCCTGTTTATAATTCCCTTGACATTAAAAGCATTTTATTAATGTCCTAGTATCTAAACAGTTTTGAAAATGGTGTCCCTACTACTGCAAATACTCTCAACAAACAGTAGAGATCAAAATATTTGAATTATTATTAGGATGATATATAATTAAAACATTAATGTGTGTGATATGCAGCCTCTGAGCTTGTGTCCTTGGTCCTCAGCCTCACTACACTGTCTTGAGGCTGGGTTAGTTACATGAGGCCACTGTACCTGGCATTCTTGTCTGAAACCTAATAAAACATTACAATTTGAATGCATCTTTCTAAAAGCTTTTCTATAGGTAAATATTTGTGCACTCATCTATAAACCCAGCTCTCTGTGCTTGATTTCACCACCAGGCCAGAATTCCAATAAGGCTGCCTCAGTCTTATAAGTAGGAACATTGGTGTTCAGGAATGGTACAAGAGATATTTGAGTTCATGGCCTTCAGTTTTTCCTCCATTGACAAATGCTTTTTCAGTCTGAAATAACAAATTCCCTTTGAATCTGCCAATTCAACTTTTAAATCAGTCATGAGTATATATGTATTAGGTAGAATGATAATTTAAGCTTCATGTGTTGGGGGTGCGCATATGTATGTGTTGGGGGTGCGCATGTGTATGTGTTGGGGGTGCGCATGTGTATGTGTTGGGGGTGCGCATGTGTATGTGTTGGGGGTGCGCATGTGTATGTGTTGGGGGTGCGCATGTGTATGTGTTGGGGTGTATGCATGTGTATGTGTTGGGGGTGCGCATGTGTATGTGTTGGGGGTGCGCATGTGTATGTGTTGGGGTGTATGCATGTGTATTGTTGGGGGTGCGCATGTGTATGGTTGGGGGTGCGCATGTGTATGTGTGGGGTGCGCATGTGTATGTGTTGGGGTGCGGCATGTGTATGTGTTGGGGGTGCGAATGTGTATGTGGTGGGGGTGCGCATGTGTATGTGTTGGGGGGTGCGCATGTGGTATGTGTTGGGGGTGCGCATGTGTATGTGTTGGGGGTGCGCATGTGGTATGTGTTTGGGGGTGCGCATGTGTATGTGGTTGGGGGTGCGCAGGATGTGTTTGGTGGGGGTGCGCATGTGTGTGTGTTGGGGTTGCGCATGTGTATGTGTTGGGGTGCGCATGTGTATGTGTTGGGGGTGCGCATGTGTGTGTGTTGGGGGTGTGCATGTGTATGTGTTGGGGTGTATGCATGTGTATGTGTTGGGGGTGCGCATGTGTATGTGTTGGGGGTGCGCATGTGTATGTGTTGGGGTGCGCATGTGTATGTGTTGGGGTGCGCATGTGTGTGTGTTGGGGGGGCGCATGTGTATGGTGTTGGGGGTGCGCATGTGTATGTGTTGGGGGTGCGCATGTGTATGTGTGGGGGTGCGCATGTGTATGTGTTGGGGGTGCGCATGTGTATGTGTTGGGGGTGCGCATGTGTATGTGTTGGGGTGCGCATGTGTATGTGTTGGGGGTGCGCATGTGTATGTGTTGGGGGTGCGCATGTGTATGTGTTGGGGGTGCGCATGTGTATGTGTTGGGGGTGCGCATGTGTATGTGTTGGGGTGCGCATGTGTATGTGTTGGGGTGTGCGCATGTGTATGTGTTGGGGGTGCGCATGTGTATGTGTTTGGGGGTGCGCATGTGTATGTGTTGGGGGTGCGCATGTGTATGTGTTGGGGGTGCGCATGTGTATGTGTTGGGGTGTATGCATGTGTATGTGTTGGGGGTGCGCATGTGTTTGTGTTGGGGTGTATGCATATGTATGTGTTGGGGGTGCGCATGTGTTTGTGTTGGGGTGTATGCATATGTATGTGTTGGGGGTGCGCATGTGTATGTGTTGGGGGTGCGCATGTGTATGTGTTGGGGTGCGCATGTGTATGTGTTGGGGGTGCGCATGTGTATGTGTTGGGGGTGCGCATGTGTATGTGTTGGGGGTGCGCATGTGTATGTGTTGGGGGTGCGCATGTGTATGTGTTGGGGGTGCGCATGTGTATGTGTTGGGGGTGCGCATGTGTATGTGTTGGGGGTGTGCACGTGTATGTGTTGGAGGTGTGCATATGTATGTGTTGGGGGTGTGCATGTGTATATGTTGGGGGTGTGCATATGTGTGTGTTGGGGGTGTGCATATGTATGTGTTGGGATATGCATATGTATGTGTTGGGGGGTGTGGATATGTATGTGTTGGGATATGCATATGTATGTGTTGGGGGTGTGCGCATGTATGTATTGGGGGTGTGCGCATGTATGTATTGGGGGTGTGCACCTGTATGTGTTGGGGGTGTGCACGTGTATGTGTTGGGGGTGTGCATATGTATGTGTTGGGGGTGTGCATGTGTATGTGTTGGGGGATGTGCGTGTGTATGTGTTGAGGGTGTGTACATGTGTATGTGTTGGGGGTGCACATATGTATGTGTTGGGGTGTGCATGTGTATGTGTTGGGTGTGTGTACATGTGTATGTGTTGGGGGTGTGCATGTGTATGTTTTGGGGGGTGCATATGTATGTGTTGGAGTGTGTGCATGTGTATGTGTTGGGGATGCACCTATATCTGCACATGTACATATTGTGCTCCTGTATATGGAAGCCTAATGTTGACATTGGAAATCTTTCTCAATAGCTCTCCATAATATACTTTGAGTCAGGGTCTTTCAACTGAACCAAGAATCCCCTGTTCACTAATCTAGCCAGCTTGTTCCTGAGATGCAGTGTCTCCCCTCCATGTAAGAATGACAGGTGGGTTACCATGCCTTTGTGGCATTTAAAGCAGTTCTGGAGATCCAAACTCCTCACACTTGCACGGCCAGTATGTTATCCACAAGCCTCCCCTCAGTCCTACACTTGTTTAAAACATATCTTGTGTGTGTGTGTGTGTGTGTGTGTGTGTGTGTGTGTGTGTGTGTGTGTAAGTATGGTGAGTATTTCTCCAGCACCTTTGGCATTTAATCAACAAGATTTTCTTCTAAGGACATACTTGCAGTAATCAGTCTCCAAGATGGTCCCCAATATTCTCCATCCCTGATACTTCACACTCTGTGCTCTGTCATCTTCCACTCACGCTAGACCAGGCTTCGTCTCTGACTAGGGAAATGCTATAACATTTCCAAGATGAGGTTCTAAAATACCACAGCTTCTATTTGGATCTATTTCTCTCCCTCTCTCCCTCCCTCCCTCTCCCTTTCCCTCTCTCCCCCTCCCTTTCTTCCCCTCCCTCCCTCCCTCCTTCCCTCCATCCTACTTCCTTCCTTTCTCCCCTCCCTGCTCCTTCCTTCCTGATCTTGCCTTCTCTCCCTGTCACTCACTCTGATGTCAGTCTAGACCATTTTGGAGGCACACAGAAAACCTGTGGAGAGACTTAGGAGGTAAGGACTTGAGACTACCAGGGAACACTGTCAAGACTATCAACAGCCATATCCACTGAACCTTCTTAAAGGAGAGCACTCCAGCCTCAGCATTTGAGTTCAGCTTCCTGAAGGACCCTGAGCCTTAACCACAGAGTCCCACCCCTAAAAAGCTCTGTTAGCCAGCAAATGTGGATTAAAGCATGCATTAAAGTAAGCTCTGTTGCTGGACTTAGGAAATGTATAGTCTATAATTATGTTCCAAGTACAAAACTGATAAAGTAATTGATGCAATGACCTAAGTATGTATACAAGACATTTAATCTCCTCCATAATTTAAATACCAATATTCAAATAAAAATATTTGTATACATTTGTATTTTATAGTGGGTACATTAAAAATTTTTAATAGTCTCTTTTGGTAGATGTTGGAAGCTGCCATTTCTATACGTTTATCAAATTATACCTTTTAAAATAGACAAATCTTCTCTGGCAGAATAAATATGCTACCTTCTTACAATAGACATTAAATCTATTAAGGTTCTATTAACCATTAAATCTTTAAGGTTCCCTTTATCCATATGGTCTAAATGCCTTCCTGTGTATCAAATGGATTATTTTAATGTAAAGAAATGGTAAAGTGCTGGGGACAGAGCTTAGTCCAAGTGTTATATACCTGTGGTTTCAGAATTCAGGAAGCTGACACAGAAGACAGAGCCCAGGTACTCAAGGCCAACCCAGTAACACAGGGAGAGTTGCTTCAGAAAAATTTTTTAAGCAATGGTTACCCACATCCCAGTGGATAACCACATATCCATGAATATATGGGCAGCTCTAACTGCACTCAGTGTATTTAAATAAATAAGTAAATTTAAGTAGGAGTACATGAGACTTGAAGGGAGATGTGATGGTGAAATCCTAGGGATGGGGGGATGGTAAGTAAGCCCAAGATATGCTGTCTGCATTTATAAACTTTTCAAAGAACAAAAATATTGTTTTTTAAAAACTGATGGGGGAAGCAGAGAATTCTGCCACTTTTTGTACAAAAAAAAAAAAAAATGATGTCAGTTTTAGACAAGAAGCTAGGACATGGCATCCAGGAATCATGGCTAGAAGGCTCCCTAGCTGTGGAATTTTATCCTGTATACCTTCTAGATCTCAGCTCCTACATTTCAAACTGGCCACAGTAACTTCTGACTTGGAAGACTGCTTAGGTTTAAAGAAATAAAGAAACCTCATTCTTAGCACAACCTAACATATAGCAAATACAAAATCAATAAATGTGCAATTTTTTTGTACAGCACAAAGTAAAACAAAAATTGGGAATTTTTCTCAATTGGAGTAATTATTGTTTTGAATATTATGAGTCATTTTTGTCTGTATTCTAATCATGTTTTCTGAAAATGTGATCACATTGGATTTCGATCTTAGCACCTAGTTCTGGTAGACAAACAGAGGAACAGCCAGAGTCAGTATTGTTTTGAGGGCCTCTTCAGCCTCTTGAACCAATGTCCCCTAAGGATGTTCCCTACACATGGCAGTGGAGTTTTTAAAGATTTGCTTACTTTTGTTTGTGTGTATGTGTGCTCTAGCCTGCGTGTATGTCTGTGCATCGTGTGTGTGCATTGCCAGCAGAGGTACGAAGAGGGCTTCAGATTCCCTGGAACTGGACCTACAGTTGTAGCTGTCATGTAGGTGCTGGGAACAGAACCCACGTCCTCTGCAAGAGCAGCCATGTTCTTGTCCACTGAGGCATCTCCCCAGCCCTTGGAAGTTTGGTTTAATACCCAATGGCTTCCAGGAACAGCAGCAGCCAGCCATGCTGGATTCCTCTCTTCTAACTCATTTGTGAACCGAGTTTTAATTGGTTTACAAAGTAGTAGGTTTCCACGTGACTTTCTCATACATCTTTTTTTTTCGGGGAGGGTTCCCCTCCCTGCCCCCAACTCCACCTTACTCCTGCTCAGAACCTTTCCACATCCCCTCCCCCAACTCCTCTTTCTAGTTTCCTGCTTTGAAGCTGAGATATGCATATGAGCCTGGGTTGTCTCTGTATATATTCTTCCAGTTCCATCAATTTACCCACAAATTTCATACTTTCCTTTTTTTGTAGCTAAATATTCCATTGTATATGTAACACATTTCATTATCTATTTGTTAGTTTGTAGCTATCTACGCTGAAGTGTGTTTCCAAGCTACTTCGAATGAAGCAGACGCGGATGAGCAAGCTCCTCTGTAGTGCTATACAGTGCTATACAGACCATCACCATTCCGTGATGGTCCGTTAACTGACTTGCCCAGCTCCACCCATGTAGCATTATGACATGCAGGTGGAAAGCAGTCAGCTGGGCATGATAGTTTCAAACCTCATGTTCAATAACAAATCATGAAAAGCCAATCTTTATGTCTTCCCGTTCAAGCCAAACTTAGGCAGCCTGACTGCATCTCTCTTGTGTCCTCTGCCTCCCCTTAGGAGGAGAGCTTCGCAGTAACATCAACTAGTAATAGCCCAGGTAATAAAATATTAGTTAATTTAGCTTCCTTATTTAACTGCCTCTTTGGACCTTAAGTACAAAATGATTGCCATTGGATATTTGTATTTAACTATTTGCTCAGGAGGACTTTCGCTTCTTGTGTTATACTTAGGAAACAGACCTCGTCTGCTATTCTATACTTGAACTTCTGAAGGCCTGGCTTTGCTATCTACCCTTTTCTATACCACCACAGCAGAACTTTCTAAAAGGAAGCCAAAGAAGGCAGTGACTAGCAGAGTCCATGGCCTCCAAAATCATTCAATTCCTCACCCATGAACTAGGAGAAAGGGGTGTTTCTCAGACAGTTACTGCAGGAGTCGAACAAAAGAATATGTGTAAGACTCTGAGTAAATCACCTAAGAAACCTCAGCACATGTTATATGGAAGGCAGAAATGATGGAGGAGGCTGTGGGCCACAGGATCAGAGCACCTGCAAGATCAGGGCCAGGGAGCACTCTCAATGGAAAAGGGGGATGCTTTAGATAGGCCGAACCCATGACGATGGCAGCCCTGCAGCCAGATATATAAATTCATTTTTTGGTTTGCTGTGTGGTTTGGTTTTGTTTGTTTCTTTGTTTGCTTTGTTTTGTTTTTGGTCTACACAACTCTTACTGAGTTTTAGAATAGGCTCAATTTTTACTTTCTGAGTTGTCAGCATTTATTTCTATAATGGAAAGTGTCACAAAATATTTTCAAATTTAAAGATGTTTATTTCAAGAACTGCCATGAAATTACCATTTACGTGGGGAATTAGGCAGAACAAACATTCCTCTAAATACTTCCAGAGGTTGCTGAACATGTCGGAATGTGCATGTTGGGGAAGCAGAGCACACCCAAACAAGACACTGCACTGTGTCTCATAATGAGATGAAGCTGTCCTCTGTGCATGTTCATTTCCCAGTAGATCGGGGGGGGGGGGTAGTTACTATGAAGCTTCGCCTAAAGTCCTTGCTTGTAACTAACCATACACTAAGCACAGTATATATGAAGTAGGACTTTAATTTCTGAGAGTAAATGATTTTGATCTATGTTAAAACACCAAACAATACTTAACTGCTACCTCCAAATCGTGGCTTTATTTGACTAATTGGTTAAAGTAATGAGAGAAATCAATTTTTATTATTTCTGGGTTAATTAAAGCTATAATAGTATATAGAGTAAATGCTTCTGAAAAAAAAAAAAAACTATAATCTGCCTTTCCACACTGGCGCTCCTAGTGACCTGTGAGAGATACTCCTCAGCCAACTCCCTCAGGGCACAGGAAGAATGTGCATCTCTAGTTCCCATCTATATTTGAACTGCTTCTTTTTATATTAAAGCCTGGTTTTCCTTTGACTCTTCTGCTGTTCTAACACGTATTCAAGGGCATAAAGACATCACACGCTGTGGCTTCTCCCTGGCCAGCATCATAAATGTTAGCTTTCTCTTCTCTCTCTCTCTCTCAAACCCATGCCCTGAGTTTGGTAATAACTGTGGGGAATATTTAAGTCAATGAGTGAAAGCTACCTAAGTACAAAGGATGCTATAGGAAGGGTGACCTTCTGCCTGCCACCACATACTACACATGAGATGTGATTAGGATCTTTATTATAATCCACATACTGTCCCTCCTTTGCTAAAGTTCTCTGATCCCAACTTAGAAGAATGGGAAAAGCTATAGGTTCTGCCTAATTGTGAGTTCGAGGCCAGCCTGGTCTACAAAGCAAGTCCAGGACAGCCAAGGCTACGCAGAGAAATCCTGTTTCAAAAAACCAAAAAACTGGAAATATAAACCTGTATAAACACATACACAGAGAGAGAGAGACGTATGTATGTGTGTGTGTCCTCTTACACTCTACAAAATGTTTATATGCAAACATACATAAGCTCCCTGATTTCCCTCAGCATACCTTCTTTCCAGTGTATATCTGAATGAATATGCACACTGTCACTATCACCACAGGACATGAACACCTGCTGCTCAGCGCCCCTCCCCAGTTAGCCTGAAACCACTCGGACTCCCAGCCCAAAGCACTGGTGCTATGTCTGAGGAAAAGAAACATGGCGATGTCTGCAAAATTAGCACTGTGTAGTTGCTGGTAGAGCTTATGTTTAGGTCTGCCTCTAGTCCCACAGTCATGGCTGACACTGGCTCCTAGAACCCTCGAAGCAACCCACACAAGCAAAGAAACTTAAAAATTGCAAAATGACAATAGAATCAAAATATGGGTTATTTACTCTTTTTAAAAGAAGGTTAGCTCTTTCAATTATCCAATGTCACTACAGCCAGATGCAAGGGGACACTAAAATTTCCAGACGTGTCCGTGGGGTGAAGGAAGCTATTAACACTTCTGGAAGCATTCATCTTATTTGGGAGAGGAACACTTTCTTACAGAACTTATAAAATAAGGCAGAAAACAATTGCTTGACTAAACTTTTCAGGAAGAAAGGCACAATGTGGAGACAGCACATGCTTTTCAGAAGAGGAGCGTCTCATAGACACCGTGATGACAACTGGTTTCATCGGGAGCTGGGAAGCCAGAGTGAATGTGGACAAACAAACTGGAGTGTCACCATGCTAACCCTCCTTAGCCCCACCGTGGGCCCATTTGTTTCTGAAACACAAGCTTCTGTCCATCAGTGTCAACAAGCAACAGAATTTCTAACTGTGCTATGGTGCACACTCCAGTTTCTATGTGCATGGGTGCATGTAGGAGCACATTTCTTAGGTGTGCGTCCCAAGGACTTGAGTCTATTCCTTCACATGTCAGATGTAACTCTGGTTTTAGAAAAGCATGTTTCCTTGCCTGTAGATTAATACACCAATATTAAATTTTTATTGCTAAAATTACTCAAAACATATTTTTTTCAAGTACCTATATAATGCTGGTGCACACTGAAGTTCAAATTTAGTGTCTACCGCCTCAAGCCTGTAATCTATTACTCAGTAGGTTGAGGCAGGAGACTCAGACTCTGAGATCACTCTGAGTCTGAGGCCAACCCCGAATGTTTGGCAAATTTCAAGCCAGCCCTGACTAAAGAACAATGCCTTATCTATAAAAAGAAATGTCTATGGATTATAAACTTTAAAGCAGCAAGTAGTGTTCAGAATACAGAGAGGAAGCAGTGTATTTGAATTACTGGACTATTCTGTTCACAGTTATTATTCCATTTCTCCTTATATATGAAGTTCAAGTAAATCTATGAAGAGTTGCCCTGCAATTGATTGACAGGAAAGTAAAGTTAGTTGATTATGGTGAAGAGCTATTCATCAGACTCCTACATGAGATCTATCCGTACAAAGACGTTGTCATACATGCTGTGTACACAGGCCAAGTGATGTCTGAACTATGCCACCAGAGCCCTAGAAAATGTCAGGGCCCTCTTTGCAACCTGTTCTATTTTACATGATTGGATTTTTCAATTTTGGTCTAATCAACTTAAATTATTATAGGTACAATTTTGTGAAATATAAAATTAATGGAATTCAAATTTTATGGAATTATAATTGACTATAAAATAGGTTTAATATGATCCTAATTGGAAACACTGTAGTTCACTGTTCCAGAATTCATCTTTTTGGAGGTTAAAAAAAAGCTATCAGTGATATATTTGGTTCTAATTGATTTTCTTGACTCCTTGAATAATAGAAAGCCATCTTGGATCTAACAGGCCTGTCTGTAGAAATGCAGGGCACAATCGCCCAGGATTCCACCACAAAAAGTGTAAATAACTCCAGTTTGAACCTAGAACAAACTAGGAATTACTAATAAAGGGGGGGAACCCCTCTAATTTCCAAATGCTCATTTTTCTCTATTAATTCACTTTTTGCATCGAAGATCTTATGGTATGCCAGTGGGAGGAGTCAATTCCCGACAGATACGGGTAATTTTGGGGCTCAAATATAGAAATGGGCAGAATTAAAACTGGAGTTTGTTCATTCATTCACTAACTATGTGCCAAGAACAAATTCTCTAAGTCCTCAGGAAATACTAAAAAGCATCAGACAAAGGGATTATAACATCCATAGGCCCTGTCGGGGAGGAAGGAGCAGAATATGAGGAGGAAAAAAAATTAGTGTGATGCAAAAAGGTGATGTGGATAAATCAATGGATAAAGCCCCTGAAGAGTAAGTGAAGAAAAAAAAAATAATTCTGAAAGTCAGAAGGAGACTAATTCCGTAGAAGCAGCCATCTTCATCAGCTCAGCTTCAAATTCCTGCTCTCTGTGATCTCAGACAAGAACAGGGCTCACCACACTGGGAATGGAGAACTTTTAACAACATACTGCAAAGAAACAGAACTAACTTCAGTCAGGGCACATTTGTAGATAAACAGAGAAAACAGGAAGAGAGCATGGCTGCTGAACAGAAAGCTTCCACTACGTCCTGAGAGTATGGGTGTGTTAAATCTTGGACATCAGCCAGCTGTGCTGTCGGTATTACAGCACACACTTAAGCAACCTTGGTTAGTTCCCTCGACGTTTTCTTTCTAACAGTAGACTTTACACATCGCTAAGCTAAAAGAAGCTACAAACTCTGGAACTACTGCACTGCCAAGCTCTCTCGCCCCTCTACAGCTAGCCCCACAATTGCTCACAATAGCTCATGACAGTCCAGACTGTCAAGAGACAAGACTCTGGGTTTCTCAATTTTCTGCACATCTGTCAGGCAACACTAACCACTCTTTGTTAGACTTTCTATTTAACATTGATTGTGCAGAGAGGAGCCTTGGACAACAGAGGTAAGGTCTCCCTCCAGAGCAAAAGAGATGTATTCACTGTCCATCCTAAGACCCACGTTTCCTGAGTTCAGAGTATTTCCGGCAGCAAGCTACTGCAGCAATCATCACATCATGCCGGGGGAATGGACTGAGCTGTGAAATGCTGATATGTGGAAGGCCACTAATTCTCTAATAAACTGTCTTGCCTCCCTGACCCAACATCCCCTAAACTGTGCCTGGGAGACTCCTTAGCTCACAGGTGAGGTAAAAGTGAAGACCCTTCACAGTTCCTAACACCAAATTTTAGCTGATAAAATAGTTATCAGCATACCATTTGGAGAGACTTTCACTACCCACTATAACCCTGATGGACTAAAGGCAGATGCCCACTTAGTCAGGGTCTCTTCAATGTTTTACTAAACCATGCTGCTGGTGAATGGTAGAAAGAGCAAGGCATGGCTAGATGCACGCCCCTGCCACAGCACTTGGTGAGTAAAGGAAACTGTGGGAAGAGGAACAGGCCAGACGGTGTGAAGTCTAACCTTGTTTGGTTTACCTCATGGCTAAACACTTGCTGTGCATTCTTTCCCACAAAGAGCACTACGACCCCTACACCCAGGACCAAGGCCTACCTCAGCTGTGAGCCTACAGTGTGACTCTGGTGTCTCCAAGGGTCACTCAGTTTTAAATTGCTTGACAATGTTAACTTTTTTTTTTTTTAACTATCTTGAACTACCTGGGACAGGAAAAATGGTCATCAATAAAACAGATATGATTATGTATTTGACAGAGTTCATACTATTTACTCACTTTTATACTCTATAATATAAAAAATTAAAACCTAATGAAATGAGATTTATTTTACATAAGAAGCACATTAAAGAGCAGACTAACATTTGTATCCAGAAGGGATATGAACATGTGGCATTAGGACAGAGGCAGGACACATGTAATCTTCTCTGTGTTCTGGTAATGTAAAAATATGTTCCTTATCACAAGCTCCTCTTAGAGAATTAAATCAAGGTTTGCCTCTAACTATAAACTGGTCTGTTCAGTTCAGCCCCTAACAAGCAGCAGATGTATGTTTAAATACAGGGTGTCGATGAGTGAAGACAGAAGTAAAGAAGACAGAAGAATTGTCTTCAGCATACCACGTAAGACTCTGTCCTATTGCTTTCTGAAAAACCTAAGTACTTCTGTAGAGACAAATACTTTACACATTCATATCATGGGATACTATTAACAGTACAGTAACAAAGAAGCACATTCTTATTCTACATAGAGTACATGCATAGGAAATCTACATGTACAGAGATTAGCCAAACATGTCAATTATCTCATTTGAAATTTTCCAGAAAATAACAAATAAGTGGCTGTGGTAAACTGAGTAAGAATGGCCTCCGTAGGCTCATACATTTGAATAGTTGGTTCCCGGTTGGTGGAGCTGTTTGGAAAGGACTAGAAGATGTGGCCTTGTTGAGGGAGGCGTGCCACTGAGGGCAGGCTTTGAACCTGCCATCCTGAGCTAGCCTGTCTCTGTCGCTGTATCTGCCTATCTCTCTCTCTCCCTCTCTTCCTCTCTCCTTCTGCCTTGTGGCTGTACCTCAAGATATGAGCTCTTAGCTACCACTCTAATGGCATAACCCTGACGTGGAGGTCATAAACTCTAACTGTATGAAACTATAAGCCCCAAATAAACTTTCTTTTATAAATTGCCTTGACCATGGTATCTTATCACAGTAATAGAAAAGTGCATAATATACCTTTTTACACAGTCATTAATCTACTCTAAGTAAAAAAAAAAAAAAAAACCAACGGCATAAGCAATCATAAATCCTTAAGTATGTCTACACTAAACTGAATCAGTTCATCTTTGTAAGTAAGAAAACACAGAACAAAGTCCTTTTTTAAAAAAACCAGGTTTAAAAGTATAAATATCAAAGTCTGGGAGAGCTTGTTTCTGCATCTATGTTCTACAAATACAGAATGTTTTCAGAGACGACTCATCCCCTACGTACTTACAGGTCTACCAGATATCACACTGACTCTTCCCTATTGGCAGGCACATCATCTAATCACCTTGATTAAATTCAACCAACAAGTATGTCTGTGTGTCAGCTGACATGGAGCCCTGAGCAAATAGATCATTTTAAATACAACTTAATGCATCTATTGCTTCCCATTCATTCCTCTGGGTGCTCTCCAATAAATTTATTTCCAAATACATTTTGAAAGAAGAAAAATACTCAACTACCATATATCTTATGGACTAAAGCTTCTATGTCAAGCATCATATTTGTCCAGAATTTTAAAATGTTGTTTAATCCAAGTTTTCCAAATAAAGAACATATTTGTAAGTGTTAATGCCATTAGAAAAAGAACACACCATGGACCTCATCTTAGTAATTTGTTCTATAGTCCCAAGCCGCTTAATAGCACATATCTGTTGACTTTATCATCAGGACTGTTAGCATCTCAATGCACAATGGAAAAGGTGAGGCATTAAGAGCCTAAAGGGCTTGTGTGGAACTACATCCTATAAGGATAGAGGAAGACCACAGCCCAGGATCTAGCCTTTCTATGATTCTGCCAGAGTTTCCAAAGGTCAGTGACTAAAGGAAGTCTCAGTGGTACCCTGGTCACTCGGCACCTGTGTCTTTGGTTTCAATGATGAGTCTTTTAGTAAGCAACAGCATTCTTGCTTTTTGCCTCCCCACTCTTACACAGCAAGGCCGGCACCTTTGGCTCATCTTGGCTTTGGATGCTCTCAACTGCTTCTGCCACAGTGTGTTTTACTGGTGACTTAAATCTCCTAACTCAGCGATGTGATATAGCATCATAATTACAG
>NC_067137.1:63819993-63882493 GCF_903995435.1 Acomys russatus | reverse complement strand
ACTCACTTCAGAAATCCAAATGTTTTCCATGCAGTATTTTTTTTTTTAAATTGATAAATACAAAGAACCTCAATGACAAAGCATTAATTCCTTATTATCTGAAAATAAATGAGTGCCAAAGAGTAGTTGTACGTTTGATAGGTGAACGTTGGCAGACAGAAAGTTCAAAGCCAGCCTGAACAACATGGTGAGTTGTTCTACAGAGTGAGACCCTTTCTCATCAAACCTCAATTAAAAAGTGGATTTTTAAAGATACACTTATGTGAGCCACCATGTGGGTGCTAGGAATTCAACTCAGGACCTTTTGGAAGAGCAGACAGTACTCTTACCCTCTGAGCCATCCAGGCATCGTGGCGCACGCCTTTAATCCCAGCACTCGGGAGGCAGAGGCTGTCAGATCACTGTGAGTTCGAGGCCAGCCTGGTCTACAAAGTGAGTCCAGGACAGCCAAGGCTACACAGAGAAACCCTGTCTCGAGAAAACAAAAACAAAAACAAAAACAAAACAAAAAAACAAGAACAAAAAATAAAAAACCAAAAACCTCACTTATGTGCATTTAAGAAACAGGACTTGCGTTACACTCTATATTTATGGCCCGGATAGTGACATATCTGGTAAGCACATGTTCAAGGGTCTTTAGCAAAAATCAGTCCTCAAAGGTCTTGGACCCCTTTGACTGTGTTGAAGAAACAAATAGGGAAGGTTATTCTGACCCCGCAGCAGCTTCTTTTCTCCTATAGCTACTATTTTCATCTAAAAATTGAAGAGACTGGACTTGCTACTTTTTAATTTTTCTTTGAGCTCTGAAGCATCTCTGAAAATATCAAGTCCTTTATTTAGCAACCATACGCAGCTGAATTTAAATGCCAAATGTGTAGCAATATTAATCTGCTTTTCCTGTTAGGAAACTTGTTCTTATCAAAAATGGTCTTCTTGAGGCCAGCTTGGTCTACACAGCGAGACCAAGACAAAAACAGCACGAGGAAATGACCCTCATGCCTATCCATTTGTATTTAGTGGATCCGTTGTAAATATTTAGCACGATCCCTTTTGTGGTGGGAGGGATGTGCATGTGTGCACGGGAGTATGTGTAGGCCTGAGGTCAACATCCGGTGTAGTCCTCAACCATTCTCCATTTTACTTTTTGAGACAGTGTCTCTCACTGACTGAACGGGGAGCTCACTAATTCAGCTAGGGGGACTGCAGGTCCTCCTGTCTCTGCTTTCACAGCTCTGAGACTGCCGCTGGGAGCCATCTCCTCTGGATGGTGTGTGGGTTCCGGGCATCGTGACAGGCACTCTACCCACTGAGCCCTTTCTCCAGGCCCCCAGCATGTCTACTCTTAACGCTTTACGTTTCACTTCATCAATCAGCGTCTTCGTGTTATTTGGACTGAAATAACAGAAATGCGCATAAGTGAGATACTCCATGCACACTGGGGTCTGTTTAGGTCACATCTGAAGTCAGAGATGGAGTAGAGGGCCATGCTGTCACTAGAAATGATCTCTGTGGCACATGCGAAGAGACTCTGCTTCCCATCGTAACAGTGAGCAAGTTATTGACATAACAATGAACCGGAGGTGACCTTTTCCTCCCAAATAATCACTTCCTTGATGACTGATGGCAATTGGCCCTCAGGCTTTCTCTATTTTATGGAACTTGATCTTAAATGGCTAAGACGATAATTCAGTATCAGCTCAGTCTGTGTTCTTAAATGTTACCTTAAAATGTTAATTTTACATTAATGCTGTTTATGTGAGTAGACTTTGAAGGAAAAATATGAAATTAAATGATCTAGTAAAATTCTAATAATTGCTGTTTTAGCAAGTTTTCAAAAATTCTCAATTAAAAATAAGTTATATTTTAATCTTAGTATCTATAGATACTTGATATGTTTGTTTTCTATAGGAATATAATTCTAGAATTATTGATAGCGTTAATTTTACCTTTCTGGGCATGTTTTATCTATAAAATACAAAACTATGATGACTACACAGTTAAGTAAATGTTGGAATGCCCCACATACATACGTAGCTCTTACTCCTCTTGACCGTTCTGAGTGCTCAGTGTGTGTTTTAGGCAGCCAGAGGAGTCGTTTTCATTGCTAACCATGTCATCATAGCAAATTTTAATCATAGGAACACAGTTTGCTTCAAAACAGGAATTTAGAAAAGTAAAGATTTCTTCTCTGAGAAGTCAGCTAGCTGATGCTTTCCGAGCAGCTGAGCATCACCTGTGCTCGGGAAAGTAGCTCTCAGCTTGGAACAAGAGAGTCACTGTCCAGGATAGATCACTCTCAGCTATAGAATGAGAGTGCATGACTTTTTCACCTAGAAGTCTCACACACGCACACACACACACACACACACACACACGCACACACACACACACATACACTGAAGCTAGACACAATAGCATACGCCTGAAGCACTTGGAAAACTGAGACAGGAGGATCAGATAAGAGGCAAGCCTTGGCTAACTAGTGAGATGTTATCACATAAACATCCAAAAAGTAAATAAATAAATAAATAACACCCAGAACCTGGAGGTAAGAAGTCCTAGCAGATAAGCAGGAGAAAGTCGCAGGGTTCAGGCTGTGGGAAAGAGGAAAACAGCCTTAACCGTGAAGGACCTAAACCTAGAAAGCTTTCCGGCAGACAGGCACATGGTACTTCTGTCACCCTGCCTTTCCTTCTTTTCCTCAGTGTCATCCCTGAAGCAAGGATGAGGACAGAGCCATGCTGTCGGCCCCTGTGAGGAGAGGTCAGCCCCTTCATGGGTTGGTCGGGTCGGTGAGGCAGAGCTTGCCGCATTCACAGAGAGTGACTCTGCAGCACAGCTGATCACCTGTGTCCTGGTCAAGCCTCGCAGCTTCAGCCCCCAAGGAGCAGCCTCTGTTCAAGACGGTTTCCCAGGATTGCTCGGCGGAGTCAGCAGAGGAGGCTCTTCCTAAAAATATGCCGAGTAGGAAATGGCTGAGATAGAAACTGCAAAGTGCTGCGCGAGGTAATTAGGGTCAGAAGTAACTAGTCAGGAACTCAGGAGGGTATAAATAGGCCCTTGATTAGAACCGCATGATGAAGATGATGCCAAATGGGACTCTAGACACAGACACAAATGGGGGCCGAGAAAGAAGCACTACTAGTTTTTCAAGCTAAAAGAAAAAAAAAAGTTCGGCAATTAATTTCAACTGTACATAATCACATAGGAAACAGTGAAACGGAACACGATGACCTGCTTACTCAGAAATTAATTTCTATGCTAATCTTGAACCCTAAATTGTTGCTCATCCTGTTTGAATTTAATCGCTGCGCTTAGTTAACTACGTTTTCTAAATGCCACTGTTTTATGGTTTTTGTTAGCATATTTAGTCTTGTCACAGGCATTATTATTTTTATGCTCATCCTGGTAACAAAAGGGCACTTCAACCTAAACACAAGCTTGCTCTCTCTCCCTCCCTCTCTGTTTCTCTCCTCCCCAACCCCGTCTTGTCTCTCTCATACACACACACACACACACACACACACACACACACACACACACACACATACATACATACATATTTTGGGGAAGCTAGTATATGCCCTAGAAAAACCAAAATTGTATGTACCAGTTTTTCCCAGATCAACTGATCAAAGAAGTGTGCAACAAATCCCTGGAGCTGCTCCCAGGACCTAGGTGAGAATGCAGCAAATTATTAGG
Organism: Acomys russatus; assembly: GCF_903995435.1. Lineage (NCBI taxonomy): Eukaryota > Metazoa > Chordata > Mammalia > Rodentia > Muridae > Acomys > Acomys russatus. The sequence continues at coordinate 63,878,791 of NC_067137.1, read as the reverse complement.
AGAGTGATGGCAGCTGCTGCCATGCCTCCATGGAGTGCCAGCAGCCACACAATCCTGGAGTAATCACTTCCAAAAGGGCAGTTTCCCCCTCCTAAGCCGTCTTTTGGTTGCTGTAACAAAATACCCGAGACACTAAAGTTATAGTCTATGGTTGTTTGGGGCCCATGGCGGTACAACAACACATCGCAGCAGGGCACACGGCACATGGCACATGACCACCACCTCATGGTGGCCAGGGGAGTGGCACGAAGAAGACAAGAAGGAGGACAAGGCTCCTGGTATTTCCTCTAAGGGCATGCATGCCCCATGAAATCTGATTTCCTTCCATTAGGCCCCTAAAGGTTCTAGAACCTCTCAGTAGGGCCAACAGCTGGCAGCCAAGCCTTCAACAATGGGCCTGCATGACACACTTCAGCCGTCACCTCAGAGAATGTAAGTAAGTGACCGTGCTTTGAAGTAGACCCCAAGTAGACAAGGACCACTAAACAAATCTTCTTCTTTAGCTAAAAACATACCTACAAGATTTTAAAAGAGATGATTTGAGCTATGAAGATAAAGCCACAGGCAGTCAGCCATTGCAGAACGCAAGCAACAAACGTGGCCCATCACAGTGCCACCATAGTGGAACACAAGTCCCCTGGGATAGCTGCTGTGGTGGAAGGAGAAAAGCCTTGGGTGGAATAGAGTTGCTGCGGTGAATAAATTTGAGTTGTATGCACACAGGGTGTTAGAGGGTATGCACACAGGGGAGTTTTATTTGCTTAGGTGTGATTAAATTTCATTGTTTTTTATCATCCATAACTTTCTTCAGAAAAGGTATACACTTATGTTTGTAGGTATGTGAGGTGTCTCTGTGTGTGGGTACTTGCACGTGTATGCAGGTGCCCATAGAGGCCAGAAACAAAAGCGTAGCCTTGAGCTGGAGTGGCATGCAATTGTGAGCCTTCCAACAGGACTACTGGAAACCAAACTCGGGTTCCCTGGAAAGGCACTAAGTGTTCTGAACTGCTGAACCATCTCGGCGGCCCCTAATTTCTCTAAAGGTGATAGGGAAAATAAAAAAAAACAAAACAAATATCACCGGGAATCATTTGGAAAAGCAGACGACCTATGATTACATGTCATAGTGACTTGTGGTCTTACCGTTCCAGGCCAGAGGAAAGTCAGTGATTCGTCAAGGACTTTAAGGTTTTCTGAGTTTTGGAGCTGCAGGACAGGCTTAACAATAGACGCTATAAAGAAGACCAGCTCCCAATTGTGATCACAGCACATGGAGCAGGCCCAGGAAAGCAGAGTGAGACACTACAGTAAGAAACCAAGAGGTCACTCCGTGTGGCCCATCATCCAACAGTTTGCCAAAACAACTACATTGGTTCCTCAACCCCTGTGAATGCCGCCTTTAACTTCCTGTTTGAGAGGTTGGGATGTTTTTCCATTCTGCAAATCCTCCATGACCTTTTAAATTCAGAACTTTAGCTGTGTAGTGATGTATGAAAAATTTCATGTTCAACACTTAAAATGTAGAATATTTAGATGCCTCCTTTTCTCAAATACCAAGGAAATAATGTTTGCTCTATGGCCCTCCTCAAAAATAAAATAAAATAAAATAAACAATTAGAAATTACATATTAAATTCAGCCCCAGTCATTTTGTGATTATTCACTGGATAAAGATTAATGCTGTCTCATCCACTTCATTTTATTTTGACTTACTCTTCAAATTTGTGCTATGGAACAATTTTCGAAGTAAATTATTTAACTAGTTGAATTCTCCTTGCATGTAATATGAGGCGAATGCATCCAAAACTTAAATTGAACCTGACTTAAAAGCAGAACTCTTTATGAGGAAAACCCCCAAATGAAGACATACTTAAAATGTTTTGACTGAATTGACGGAAATGACACAAGTTTTCCTTCGTTCTCCTTCTGTTTAAGACACCCATTTCTTTACAATGGCAACTCACTGTGCCTCAAAGATCAGTTAAGACAGAGCACACCACAACCTTGTGTAAAAGAGGAAGACTAGCAAAAGACTGCGCTTAACTGTGGAGATGGATGCTTCCAGGTGACACTCAGAATAGCTCTGCACTGTAGGGTGGCAGTCCCACAGGAGTATCACCTTGTGGAGAGATGAAAACACAGGAACAAACACCTCACTGCGTGGGGAGGGGAAATGCTGAGGCATGCTAGAGATACAGGGACTACTACACAACTCATACAAAGGACGCGTTTCACTTCTGTATACTAACCTGGAAAGACTTTGAAGACTGAGTGAAAAAAAAAAAACCCAAAACAAAAAAAGCACACTGATTACTAATATGCACAGCTAGAACCAGTCACGTGAGCAAGCACCTGCCCTCACATCCGTGTACGCCTGTGCAGGTAATCCATGGGCAAAGGCTTGGAAGGAAGATGCACGCCTACAAAGGAGACTTGACTGAACTGATTTTATATTAGTGAAAGGTCTTAAAAATAATTAAATATACATAACTACTATCTATTGATTGATAATTAGAGAAAAGAATAATAGCTTTAAGCAGATACTTAAAGTAACCAAAGAGTATGCGGCACACATTAGAGAAAGGCTAGCAGAGGGCTCCTTGGGAAGGCTGAGACTGTCTCAGCGCTAGCTTCCTTGCTCTTTTCTTGATATCAAATACAGTATTTTCAAACTGTCAGTTATGTAGCCCAGGAGCACAGCTTCTCTGATTGGCATGCACTGCACTGTAACTTTATCCTCCACAGATTGTATCGTTCCATCCTGGGTGTCAAACATGTCACTAAAAAGCATAAAACAGATGCACTTTACCTGTGACACATCACCCTGATGGGGTCACAGAACAAGCAGATTGCAGACCGTAAACTTTTCTAGGTACTGAAGGGTCCTGAACATTGTGACAACTCACATTTTGTAGACATAAAACACCTCACGTTTTGTAGACAGTAATGACGCAGACAATCAAATTCATAGGCCTATCTTTTGTTAAATTTTTGAAAAGCAATTCCTACTCAGTAGTGTTTGTTCATTGGCATAAAGCGAGAAGGACATTTACGTTTTCTTTACTCAACACCATGAAGAACTAAATGTATTTGTATAATTCTATATTTTTTTCAGAATTATTAGAGTTATATAAAACTTAAGTCACTAAAATATAACAACTTGTAAACTAGGGATTTTGTTTCATCTGCTCAGATTTGCCTGGTCTCAATTCCTTCCTTTTCTCCGTTCTTTTTCCTTTTTTCCCCTCTTATCTTTTTTCCTGACTGCTTTCCATAAATATGTATTATACATTCATTATGTGTCAAGCAATTTACTGAGTGCCTGGAACCAAAGTTGAGTGTGACACGATCCCTGTTTTGTATGAGTTTATGCTGTAGGAGGATAGACACACATGTAAACAAGTGAATCTGAATAAAACAGTGTCATAAATACATTTGGGTGAGAACTGAAATAACATTTGTCGGGCATCTACCACATGCCGAGCACTCCATGAGACGATTTGGGAGCCTCGTCCATGCAGCTCGCACTTGGCCTTCACCTTTCCTGTTAGGAATTTTTATATCTTCTAAGTTAGAAACATAAAGACAAAGTAAAGTGCTAAAATAATTGCAGAGCACCTAAGATACCATCAGCAGAGTAAGAGCACATCAGTCAAGAGCACAAGATTAATGCACATTAAGTAGTTGCTCAGTCTCACGGGTTCAGAAAGTTACATGACTGGTGTGTTTGTAGTTCAGCGAGCACACACTGCTATGGTAGAATTACAGAGAACGAGGGAAGCTAGAAAGGTGTAAAGAGGTGACCCATGTAGCTAAGGTAACATTTGGGATTTAGTTTGAAAGAAGATATCAGGAAGATATACTTGACAAAGAGGGGAAGGGCATTTTAGGCTGACAAACACACACACACACACACACACACATTTAAATGGCCATGGAGTTATAAAACACATGACAAGGGTAAAGAAAAATAATCTAAAGCTGAATGAGCAAGGTTTGCATGCAACCAGGAGTTTTAGGTTTGATTCTACAGGCTGCAGAAAACTAAGAAATGAGCAGAATAAAAGATGTGTGTGTGTGTGTGTGTGTGTGTCTGTCTGTCTTTCTAGCTATCTGCGTATATGTGTGTGTGCACATGAGTGTATATGTCTGTATGTGTGTGCATGTATGTGTTGCATGTGTATGTCTGTGTGTATGCATGTGTGCATGTGTGTATGTGTGCATGTGTGTGCATATGTGTATGTCTGTGTGTGTGTGTGCGTGCGTGCGTGCATGCGCGCGCGCGCGCGCGCGTGTGTGTGTGTGTGTGTGTGTGTGTGTGTGTGTGTGTGACTGCAACATAGAGAGTCTAAGTAGTTGTCATAGTCTAGGAAAGATCTAAGTTGCTGTCCTAAAAGTCTAGCCCTGGAGATGATCAGGTGGTCAGGCTGTATTGTGCAGGATGCTAAGAGGGTGAACCAAACAAGGCAATGGGGAAATACATATGTGCACATCTTTTATAAGCCATGTCGTCCTACTAAGCATTTTCATGTGTAAGACATTATGTGACATTTGGTACATTCTCTCTTCTTTGCAGAGGAGAATTTGGACTTTTCAGACAGTTATTCAAGGTCCTGCAGGAGGTTGTCAGCAAAGCTGGAGTCCAGACCACCCAGGTTTCCGACCCACACAGCCCATGCCGTCCCAAGGAGGACACACACAAGGAAACTATAGTTTATATTCATTCTCATTTGCCTTTCTTGAACTTAAATAAGGCAATCCAAGAGATAGAGCTTAAGTGTCAGAGCAACAGGCAGACATAGACATGATATAATAAAGGCCATAGAGTAAGCAGATGCACAAATGTAGGGCTTCTTGGAAAAATATGCCTTCTATTTCACCTTTGCTGGCATGCTGCCATTCTCCTTATTCAAAGGGAAATTTCTAGAGATGCATATCGTTTGCATCTGTAGTTTTGGCAGCTTCTCAGGAAACTATGATCTATATAAGATGGTAAAGTAAAAATTGCACCTAGTAACCCAACTTCAAGAACAAGGTCATCACAAAATGACTTCGAGGAGACTTCATGCATGTGGACGTGTTCACGGACATGCGTATGTGTCTGAAGCAGTGTGGGCAGTGTCGACTTAGAAAAACCAGGCTGCTCCGCTGGTTTAGGGCCTTTCACAGGGTCACATTCCCATGGGAGATACCCTCGGTATGTTCTACCAAGCTTTACTATGCTGTGGCAAAGTGCCATGATGCTATGCCTACCATCCACTCACTTTTTCAGATTGGAATAGATAAGCCATGGACCCAGGATGGCTCCACCCAGTCTATCTCAAGGTTAATCTCAGGGAGTATCCGTGGTGTGTCCAAGGCCAAAGCCCGCTAAGATTGCTTTCACCTGTGACAAAGCTTACAATCCTTCCTACGGGTATTATCAAGTGTAGACCCCGAAACTTCATCAGGAAGATCTAGTAGCAGGAATCCTATATGCCTTTAATTTAAAAAAAAAAAAAAAAAAAAAAAGCTTTAGTGCACATAATTTCAAGATGAAAAGGACCTAAAATACAGCTCAGTGGCAGAACACTTGCCTAGAATACCGGAAGCCCTGAATTCAGTCTCCAATTCAAGACAAAAACAAGACATCCTTGATCTGAAAAGGGCACCCTTCAAATAATCAGATTTTGTTCAAACAAGCTAACCCCATCCTGTGATTTCTCTTCATTCTGCCCTTCTTTTCTTCTTTCTACAAACATTTTTTAATCCTGATCTCTAATCCATACCCTTTTCCAACAGATGCTTATTAAGTATGTTTCTTAGCCGCCATTCCATGATCTCACCAGGCATCCCAGCCAGGTCGCCAGTCTACTTGCGGGGCAGGGTCTGGGATGTTGACAGAACTGAGATCTGGCATGACAATAATGGCAGAGGGGAATGAAACACGCCAGGAGGCTGCCCAGCCGCCAACCTGCACTCCCTGCTGGAGTGTGCTACACACCCACGTGGTTAAGATCTACTTCATTCTTGCCACAATCATCTTTGTGTGATGCTCTGGTTTGTTACCACTTGAGACCTCTTTTCTTGCGTAGTTTCAGTTGGGGCTCTTTCATTCCAATCATCAGATTCCCCTAGTATCCGGCTTCTGGATGCAAAGCTTTTAATAAAGGAAAAACTCCAATCTGGAGGCATCCCCTGTAGTGGATGTAAACATGTCTCTGTTTTGATCCCAGGCGTGGGATGGGAAACAGACTTGTGAAAGAACAGGTGATGTTTGTCCACTAGAAGAAGAACTGTCCCTTTTGGGGGCTTGGTCTTTGCCAGCTGAAAAACATCCTAATACGGACTCTGAGAGGAGAGATATATATGAGCCCAAAACAAGAGGCAGGGACTTTGGGTCTTGGAATCTTTTGGTTTGTTGCTCCCCTTCCAGACGCTCCTAGAGAGAACCGCTCCTGTAGGCTTCGAACTTTTTCAAACTTACTTTATTTGGATTCTTTAATGCTTATACCTCCCTTCCAACCCACCTCCCCTAGAGAGAGGAAAGAGGTTAATGGGAATAGGAGAAGTAGAGCTTCTTAGACTCAATTCCTGGGAGCAATTTCACTGTCATCGTCAGCAGGATTCCAGCAGACCCGTTAAACGGCAAACCAGCAATTCAGCAAAAGTGACTACAACCGAAGTAGCTGGAATCCAGAGCAGCAGCTGGAATCCAGAACCTCGAAGCATTCTCTGGAGCAGTTCTCTCTAGGAGCTTCTCAAAGGGGGAAGCGATGAACAGCCAAACGATAGGAAATGATGCCAAGATCAAAAAGCCCTGCCTCTTGTGTTGGGCTCATATACGTATCTCCTCTCAGAGTCCGTACTAGAATGTTTTTCAGCTGGCAAAGACCAAGCTCCGAAAAGGGGCAGTTCCTCTTCTAGTGGATAAACAGCACCTGTTCTCTCACAAGTCTGTTTCCCATCCCACACTTGGGATCAAAACAAAAACATGTTTACATCCACTACAATTCCCCACGACCATCAAGGCTTGGGGTATGTGTGCAACCTCTGTGTGGACATCTTCTCATCAGGTGAGAGGCCAAACAGAGGAGCTCTGCTCTTCAGGAATCTTTCCACAAACAGGTCCACTCCTGCTGAGCCAGAAACCCATGTCAGCTTGCTGAAGGGCATGACCAGGGAGGCTGAACCTGACCTCTTCACATACAGTCCCTTCTCCCTGGGATCTTAATGGGTTCCATTAAACCGGACCTTCTTGGTTTCCCTAAAACGTAGGGAAGGAAACAAGATTGAACATATCTCTTCATCATATGCAACCTTATTAAAAGCTCTGTTATAAAGCGAGGGTATGTCAAGTGAACCACTACCATAAGAGCTGGAACAGGAACCGTCTTTTAAAAGGTAGATTAAACTCTCTGAAAGCGCAATAAATATTTTGGCCAGTGATTCAGCCTTTCCTTTAAGCCAATCTTTTGCTAGAAGTAATAACGTGAGGAAATAGATGTTTTTGAAATGCACTTCATGTTTTTCCTCTCCTCCTCCTCCTCCTCCTCCTCCTCCTCCTCCTTGAGGAAGCTAATGAACAGTGAAATGGCCAAGAGGTGAGCAGGCAGGATGCCCAAGCAGAGAGCAGGAAGGGCAAAGGACAGAAATAAGGCACAATTGGTAGTTAGGTCTGAGACAATATAGAATTCAGTATATTCCCACTTCACGCGGTGAAAGGAGAGACATGGAAATAATAGTGGCGTGATCTCAGGTGGTGTGTAATTGATAGCTGCGTGTCTTTTAACACGCCAGGTCCAGTGCTTGCCAGGTATTTTATATCTATTATTTCTCAGCAATCCTGAAAGAGTAGCATTATTACTATTTTTCAAAAGAAAATTTGGAGCCCCGGCGTGTTTCTGTAACTTGCCTAAATGTACATAGAAAGGGGGTGGAGCTTGCATGGAGTCAGATTCAAAGTTCGCCCGTTTCGCCACATGGCTCCTTAGTACATTCCTTAGAGTCTACTGCAAAGCATTGTATCTTCCTCAAATGGGGCTATGTCGTGTTTATTCCAACTTAAAACATTAAATAACATTCTAGTAAAGCCTATCACTGGTCTATGGACATCAGCCTTACTGTGTATAAAAAATTCATCCCAGAGAGCTATTTACCATACAGGGTTCTGTGTCCATTCTTAAAGATTGAGATTTATTAAGTCTGAGGAAGGGTCTAAAAATGTGCTTTTAAAAAGGGGAGCCACTATGTAGTGTAGGCTTTACATTCATGTTATTCCTGTCTCAGCTGCCCCGTGTTGGGATTACAAACATGTAACACCAGGCATGATAGAAATCTGTAAATGTCAGTGATTATATAGGCCACTCTCGGTTCACAGGTGGAGGGTTAGTGTCAATCACCAGTTCTCAAAGTAGCATTCTTTACATTTTTTGTTCACTGCATTCCATGATGCACGAGTCAGACCTTTGAGTTGCTCTGGTATAGACGGAATTAACTACTACACTGGCAAAATAAGCCCGGTTCTAGGTAAAACTCTGTTGCTAGCAATTTAGGAAACACACAGAATCCCCTTACATTTTGTGAGTCTTTGTTACTTTATACTTAATATATAATGAAAAGTTTCTGAAGTCCCATACCTATGATTTTATTTGGCAGGATAAAGCCAATTAAAAGGAAAAAAAAAAAAAAAAAAAAAAAGACTCCACAGAGTCTAAATGTTTGGTGGTGAGATGTAAGGAGCAGAGTTTAGTTTCTACTTAGCTGATAACAGCACAGTATCATGGGTCTGGAGGAAGGGAATGGGTACCCAAAGGCAGAGGCAGCTATAACTTTAGTTATATCATTGAGGCAATTCAGTTGTTTGCTTGGTAACCAGTTCCCTCCATCAGGTAATTTCATCTGTGCCTAGGAGTACTTCTAGCATATAGCATATTAAATCTGACAAATCAAGTTATTGTCCAATCAGTCCTTCTATTTTCAATAGCATCTTGAAATTGAAAACTATTTTGAGTTAGCTGTTAAAGAACTAAAGATGGCCCTTGGTTTATATTAACATGTCCCAAGGCATAAAAAGCACAGATGAAGAATTGCTGATTCACAAGTTGGATAAATGGCCACAGCGTGGCATACTGGATGGCTGGTGTTCACAAAGACAGCCCTAGTAAGTGAAATGAGTCACATATATGAAACCCCAGTTAAAAAGCGAAGGAGGGCCCCGGGAAGAAGAGGATATGGTTCTACCACATGGAGACTATCACGAAGCGCATCCAGTGCACCTCCAGAGAGGCATGCGCATGCACACATTTACTTCCCCGTGAGCAATTCCTACTTTTGTGGCTTGGTAACACCTCCCCAGGAGGCGTGAATGTGCTTCTTCAAATACAACAATCTGGCATGAGAATTTGGTTAAGTAAAGAGACGATGAAAAGACATATGACTGTGTGGAAAATCTGAATCACCAGAAACGAAGGAACTGATTCACTCAGCTGTGAACTAAGTTAGAGCAGTATTCAGAGAGACGTCGATTTCACAGTTAGACAGTATGCAATATTTTCTCCAGTACTTTGTAATATAATTTAGCAGATCTTATTTAAAAAGGAACTTTTTAACTCAACTGACACTGGTTTTATCTTCACATCTTTCAATTATACCACACTCCCCAAAGCTCTGTATAAAGCAAACTCGATGCAGTCATCTTACAGAACTCGCACAGCATAGAGTCACTGAGGGAAGCGCACTGAAATTATTTTTCTATTTCATAAGGATAAATACACTTTTCTGAGCATTTGCTTGCTATTTCTATAGCAAGATTTGGAGGGTTCATAAATTGACTTTGACTTCTTCAGCTTATGATTTCATAACATCCAAGAGATAGAAGATGTTTTCTGCTAAACAATAGAATGCCGCTACAGTTTTTGTATTTATAAGAGAAGCTCAAAAGTTAAAATGAAAAGATTAGTTTTTAGGTCAAGAGTACAATTTAAAAAGTACTCTCAACTAATCTTTAATAGCATCTGAGAATTCTATGACCTAGAAAGCCAAGAACTGGACTTTATTTTCCGACTTATAAAAAAAGAACTGCATCTCATAACTTGAAATCCATACACAACTCAAGCAATAAGCTCAGATCCGAAGCTGGGCCATGAAGGGGGCCAGGCTGGGTGGCTACTCACTGAGGTGTCTTGTGCCTTCATGGGGGAGGGGAGTAGATTTCAGACTTCTATAATAAAATGACTTTCAGAAATCATTGAAATGCAACTTGGCTTGAAAATGTGAATTTATCTAATTTTCTGAGAGGCTTTGGGTCTACTTAAATGACTTAAACAACTTTGAGTGTAATTACAAGAAAATCCTACCAATGCCAAGGGACGGGGACACACACACACACACACACACACACACACACACACACACACACACGTGATTTTTGTTGCAAATGTATCTATTTTGTAACTAAAGGATAAATTTAAATTTCCTTGAGTTCTTTCTAGGTATTCAGACTTTTATATTCTCAATGATTCCTCAGCAATCCCTTGAGGCAGCTGGAGTTGTATATTTTGTTTTACAAATAAGGGAACTGAGGCTTTCCCAAAGTTAAGCAACTTATCAAAAGATTCAGAGCTGGTACTGGTGAAACCAGAATTTTACCCAGGCACCTGGATTCCATTTCTGACATGTTTAAAGAGTATGGTATATATGCCACCATCCAAAATGGGAGAATTAAAATCAACCCCTTTTTTAAATTTTTCCAAGGTGTCCATAGAGTGGTCATCCTATCTCCTGCCTACTTGTCATTAGCTGTCAAGAAAATGAGGCTGGTCATCTCACAGTTGGCAGTACAAAACATTTCAAAGAGACTTGAAAAGGGTCCATTTTTAATTTATGATACATGTAACTGTATTAAAAGTACTTTACTCTGTTTGGTACTTCAGGCGACATGTATTAACACTGCTCAGAAGACATGGCGTATTCAACCTGTTCTTTTCAATGGAGATTTCCTTAGCATTGCGGAAGCAAAGCCCAGCAGCATGGGGCTCTGGTTCTTCTCCAAAGTGTGTGAGTGTGGACCTGTGCACACTCCCTTCTTTCCTGGTCTTCCTTGAGGCAGGGCTTCCTGTTGCTCATTACTGTACACACTAAGCTAGCTGGACTGCATATTATAAGGAGTCACCTGCCTCTGCCTCCTATCTTACCATAGGCATGCTAGGATTACAGATACAAGCTACTCCCTCCCACTTTATGTGGGCTCTAGGGATGGGAACTCTGGTCTTCATGCTTGCATGCCAACCACTTTAGCCACAGAACCATCTCCCCTGACCATGTTTCTATGGACAGATTCCAAGCCTTGATGTTAGGAGTTGAGGGACATGGGGAAACTCTGCTTAGAATTTGTAAGAAGTGGCTGTAAGACAGAACTTGTGTTCGCAGCACAGCCTTGATGTGCCCTCAAGAAACACTGCCATCTCTAACTAGAAGGCTTCACCCAGAATTGTTTTGTTAGCAGTGGACCCTTAATAGTCTATCTCTTACACTTGGAGGCCAAGGGGGTTTTAACCCTGTATAGATGCTAAGGATTCCCAGAAACTAGTGCAAATCCGATCATCACAAGGGCACAATCAGCTAGAGGACACTGTTCTCCTAAACTCCCTACTGGGTGCTGCCCTCACACATATCTCATGTCTTGGCACAGTGACAATGACCAAACTATCTTACAGTTTATTTGAAGGTTAAGGTCAAAATGACAAAGAAGTTGCTGGAAAACTCTGGAAAGGCTAAAAGATTTTAATAAACCATGTAATGTCTAAAGTTCCTAAAAATACAAGTGTCTTTTCAAAAGTATCCCACTAGTAATCACATTCTTACTGTCGACAAGTCCATCCTATATTTCACAAAACATTTTATTATTTCCTTATTGGGCAATGGTTATTCTTGAACCTGTGGTCAGATCAGAAGGTTAGGCAGATGGCACTTTCCATTTAAATAGATTTTTATGCCACTAAAAGGAATGTTTACTCTGCCTAAGAAGAGTATTGACTCTAAAAGTCACAGACTCCAGACCATTTCCTGTGGGATTTTCTTCCACCACCCTTCCAATTAGTCAGTCAAAGTGATGTTTCTCTAAAAGCAGGCATTCATTTCTCTCCGGAGGGTTGTCTTCTATCCCAACTGAGAAAGATGATCTTGGAAAATAAAGAAAGCTCTCTACGCCTGCTTCCCCAGTACAATATTTATGATTAATCACAGTGTCTCAATGAGTGACAAGAGAAAAAAAGCACTGTTTCCTTGTTCGTCTCACATAGAAAACCATTTGTTGCCATTTGAGTAGGAGCCAACTTCCATTGTTTAGGCAATAATTAGTCAAATTATACCAATCACTAGTAATAATAACAGAAATTACATAATTGTAATTTAGAGCAATGACCTTGAACTTATGGAAATAGAACGTTGGGGTGCTGCGTTGCATAATATATCACTACAATTCTATACCGCTAAGCGCGAGGATTTTATATCAGTTGATGAATCTACAATACACTTGACAAAAATGACATAAACATCTCTAACTTAACTATGTTAAGTTCCACAAGATGCTCAAGAAGCACTTTATTTTAAACAAGTTAGCCCATTATTAAAATAAAACAAGTCCCTTGTATAAGCAACAACGTCAGGTGTTTCACACATACAGACTGACTTTGCAGAAAACACTTGGATTGCACTGTGTCAGAGAAATGGCTCTCGTTCAAATTATTGACTGATTAAAGCAAATCAACATTGTTTCTAATCAGAGAAATGCTGAGCCTGTTGTAAACACACTGTCAGTGGAGTGCACTGTAAGTAACAGAATGGACTGTGCATACAAAAACAAACCTCAGGCTGGACGGTTCTCTTCAGCAGAACTGTGAATAAAAGACTCTTCCAGCACAGTAGGCAAATTTCCCCTTTAATAAGCAGCCAGGAAAAAGCAATATTTCAGTGTTTGCTTTCCTTCCTCTGAGGGAGAAGGTTTCACTAGGACTTATTTTACTTCCATTTCAGTCTGTCCTATTTTCTTGCCTCTCACAGTCAGCTCCGGTAGCAACATGACAATACCACTTTGCACTTGCCCAAAGCGCCCTTTCTCTAAAGCTCTCAGCTGTGGTCTATGCGAGGAGAGTATAAAACAGGGGAAAGAACGCAGACATCGGAGTTCATCCTCTCATACAAATGTTTGAGAGACCTAGAATCATATTAACTCAAGGCAGGGCAGAAGGGAGGCCCCCCCCCCAACCCACCCCTACCCTGTTCCTGACTTAAAAAAAAAAAAAAAAAAAGCCAAACAAATGAGCAAACAAAGTCTGGGTGGGGGCAGGGAATGTTTGTTAGCCATGAGGCCTCGGGTAAAACTGGTCATTATCTTGATGTCTGTCCCACATATAAAACAGAGCATGCCTTTATGGAGATGTGGAGAGTAAACAGCTGGAATCTCCTAAAGCAGAAGCAGGGGAGGGGTGGGGAGGGGAGGCGGGGGGGGGGGGGGGGATTCTAAAAATAACTCTGAAGTGGATACCTAGAAAATATCCATGGATCTGGAATAGGAAACACTTTCATTTTTATCATTTTCAGTTTTGAAAATGCTTACTTGTTCAGGAAAGACACATTTCAAAATTAAAATATTTTAGAAAATAGAATTTGCCAAAAGGCTGTTGATGCTCTATTCCCACAAATCTTTGTTAATGAAAGAATGACCTTTCTTTACAAATGCCTATGCTTTCTGCTGTAGGTCTGAGATTATCTTGAGCCAGCAACACACAGGCATGGACTACTCACTCATGCAATGTCAAGAATGAACTGTAAATACCTTTTAAGTAAAAGACTCAAAAGACTGGGCCTCACGTGAATCGCTTACATACAGCCTAACAATGTAGCTGTGCAAGTGTCAGACTGTAGCCCAAAAGTATGACAGCACTGTCGGTCAGTGCTGTACATATAACGAGTGAGTTGGCACACCCAGATGAAAACATGGAAGGCCATATACCAATATACTAATGCTGATCATCACCTTAATGCATATGTCAGAAGATTAACTTTGCTTCCACATCTCTTTCTGAGGTCTTAAAATGATTCCCTGATCACCTTGCATCGCTTTTGTTTCTGAAAGGAAAAGAAAGACATTGTTTCTGTCTGTTCACATGAGCCTCCTGATCAAGAATGCCATTACTAGCTGGGCAGTGGTGGCACACACCTATAATCCCAGCACTCGGGAGACAGAAGCAGGCAGATCGCTGTGAGTTCAAGGCCGGCCTAGTCTACAAAGCAAGTCCAGGATAGCCAAGGCTACACAGAGAAACCCTATCTTGAAAAACAAAATAAACAAAACAAAAGAATGCCAGTACTTGTCAGAGGCCTCAGGATTCCAGAATCTGTCCCTTCCTCCCTCCTGTTCTTTGTAGCACTTTCAGCAAGGCACTCATTTAAAGAAGCTGGGTTGGTTGACTAACTCCTGCTCTATTGTTTCTTGAGTCTAGTTGTTACCTAAGACTGGGTCAAGACTCGCTGAGCTGAGCTGTTATCACAAGCTAGGCACTGCCGGGAGCTCTGTAGAGATTCTTACACAATCCTACCACAGCAACTCTGAAGGATGAACCTTTTCAGCCTTCAATTTAGAGGTGCTCGTGGTCATCGACTAATGGAGACAAGCTGGAGTGAGGTGATTAGGAAACGTGGCGTTGAAGAAAAGTTGTCTAAGCTCCAAAGCCTAGCTTGCTGCTTGCTAGCTGTGGGATACTGGAAATTTTGCTTAACTTCCTGAGTCTGTTCATACCACTTTAACTACTATAGGGACCTTCAGGTCCCACAAGAGGACTGCCTAACTGTTCAGTAACAGTACCAGCCTCTTCTTGCTTCTAGTTAACTGCTCTCCTAATCCCTCACCTAAGAGTATCTTTCCTTCTCTCTTTACCTTGTCTTTCTCTATTCAACAAGACTTAGCCCAAGGCTCTGGATCTAAACCAATGTTGCTTTATAAAACCTCTGTGTGGTTACAGGAACATTAATCATTCTGTGAACATTAATTTTACCATCAATTAAAATGCATGGCAATTTACATTTTAATTATCATTTTATTGAGCTTATTTGTTTAGCTACTTTGTAGCTAAAGCTAGTCTCAAACTTGTGCCAATCCCTCTGCCTCAGCCCCCAAGTGGTAGGAATATAGACATGCACCATCGTGTTGGCTGTCTCATCGAGTATTTTTTTAATGTAATTGAATGGGATGAAGCAAAGTTTAAAATGATGTTTTTCATTTACACTAGCCGTATCTCAGTACTGGGCAGCACCAATATAGATTGTGTCCCCTCCCCTCCATGTTCTACTGGACAGTGCCCTTCTAATAGGTGAACCCAATGGTACCTAAAGGTGACAGCATAGGAGAAACTCAGATTAGGACTGCGTTTTGCTTTGATGATTCATCATTTGATAAGAAAAAATAACATGTGCCCAGGCTATGAAATGCTAACTGATTAAATTATATATACAATTTTAACTTTAGTTGCAAAAGATCAAATTTCTAAAGAGATAGACTATTTCCCTCTTTCAAAAAAGAGAAATGAAGTAATTATTCTATCGATAATATCTTTAGTTAGGAGCTGGTATCTTTTATGACACATGCAATTACACAGGATCCTAGATATGGAAATACCTATGCGAAATGCTCCTTGGCAAAAACCTCCCCTAAAATAATTTGGCTAATAAGATTTCAATGTGCCTGGCAAATATTGTCCCAGCAACCTACAGCATTTCCATAGAAGTGAACTGAATGTGTTTACCTATTGCAAAGATGACTAACTAAGGTCAAGTGATTTAGCCAAGGTCATCTTTCAGTGTTACCACTGGATTCAAGTGTCCTTGGACACCTGGGCCCCTCTGTTAGCCTCTCTTCATGGAATGCTGAAGCTCAAAATCACTCCCACACCCTTAGGACATTTTATACCCACTAATGATACCACTTATTCTGCGTGCCTACAATCTGTAAGCTCTCTGCAAGAGCAGAAGCTGAGGCCAATGAAACCTCACAACTCTGTCACATAAACAGCTGAGTCACTTCACAGAGGAAAGGACTTGCACACATAAAAAAAAATCAGACCATGCTCCTACCATTCCATTAATTCTGCTGCAGACAAGTATGTTGTCAATAAATGACATAGAATTGGTAACCTTGCATTACTACCTCACCCCCACCACAGGCTAAGAGGTCTCTCCAAATGATAATACACACAAAAATCCATATTTCAGACAGGAGGAAACTGGGAAACTGGCTTCAGGATATGATGATTGAGATACTCGTACAAGATAAATTGCTTTTTGATAATTAGATTTGAGGCATTTTTTTTCTGTCTTCTGACTCCATTGTTTAGTATGATTCAGAAAAGACTAAAAATCCCAAGGAGATACATGTCTTCTTTACATGCTCAATGTCTTTACAATTATATCCAACATAACTCAATGAGAAATTTTGTGAAATATATTTGATGAGCTTATTTGCAAATATTTTCGATGTTCAAGTGCTTCATTTTTTTTCATCTAAATTGTAATGAAGACTTGAAGAAGAAAGTCAGTCTAGAGTACATCACCATTAACATTCTAAAGGAAAGAAGGAGAAATAGATATGCATTTCAACACATGGAATTAACAAAAGCCTGGATTCATAGTATAAATAATTGGTCCCAATTATTAAAACTGAGAAATTTAACAAGGCACAAGATTAAAGTGCATACACACTGTGTTAACCTCACCCTCATTCATTAACAATTATTAAAAGTGCTTTGTGCTGGCCCTGTGCTTCAGATTCAAGACGGTTTCCTACCTAACACCCTTCCCTAATTGCAGCACATTTGCTTGACTTCACATCTTTATGCTGACATTGTGATACACTAGCACTCCAGGTCCATTGAGAAATAGCATGAGAATAATCTGCAGCCGACACTCATTTTTTAATGGGAAAAGTAGAAAAACAACATAGAGCCCCCTTCTGAGAAGCAGAAAATCAACCAGACCAGCACAAACTTATGGCAGCCTTGTTGGTTTGGTCTATGGGGAAGCCCACCCCAGCTGCAGTCCTGGGAGATATGTTCATAAAGACATGTGGATGGGAAGGGAGGATAAAGATGCTGAGGGACACAGGATATGAAGAACAGATGCAGAAGAGGAAAGGAGAGACAGTGAGGAGTGAGCAACGGGCAAAGAGAACAGAGAGATGACTTGGAGAGGGGAGCAGAGAAAGAAGTTAAACACTATCGCAGAGCTCGTGTGTGGTGGGATTTGCGTGTAATATTCTATTGGCAAATTCAAGCAAGAGCAAAACACAGGTGGTACTCAGTGGACACTGACACCGACAGCAGCAGCTCTGTTGTATTTCCCCTGTTTTTTTCTTTTTTCTTTTCTTTTCTTTTTTTTTTAACCATAGTGCACTATGAGTCCTTGCTCAGGGTCTCTTTTCTAAGAAACATTCAACCTTGGAGTTTTCACTCACACTATTCCTGTGATGCTCCTCTCCAGAAAGTAATGAATACTAACTTGGAACCTCCAAAATATTCACATTATGAAGTTATTTTTTTTTTAAATCTGTTGCTACCATTACATAACAGAGCTGCCCACATGACTCTAGGAGCCTGGCCTCTTGTCAGTTGCTACGAGAGATCATTGCTTCTGACACCTGTCTTAGTCAAGGCATCCTCTCCCTTCCTGGAGTAGGAGGTAGAGAAGCTGTAAGGACGACTGGATCTGGGGAACTGGCAACAGGGAGGAAGAGTATGCACAATCACACAGCTGATGATGTTGGCTTGGCATTCCCCTACAATACATGAAGTGCTCCAGTCATCTTTGTCTTAAAGTACAAACCAAAGCACCGACTATGCTGGCAATTCTCTATGCCCGCATCAGGATCATCTGGAATGGAATGTGCTGAAACACACACAGTGGGACCCTCCCCCAAGCTTCTATCTCAGTATGTCTAGGGATACGTCATGATATCATTGACCTAAACAATACCAGGTATTTAAGAAGGGAAAGTTACAGGTATGGGTACGTGTTTTTGCATGTGTGCATTCAATACATGCATGCGTGTGTGTGTGTGTGTGTGTGTGTGTGTGTGTGTGTGTGTGTGTGTTAGATTAGTAGATACAAAGAAGAAAGAAAATACCTCTGCTGGGTTAGCCCAGTCATTTTGAACTTGAATGGGCAGATTCAAAGTGACAGGCCTTGGATGGGTCCTTTAATTCTACATTTCTAACAAACTTGCCAGCCATGATGCTGACTCCAGAATCACACTGAATTTCAAGGTGCTAATATCACTAAAGCAGTGTTTCTACAGGTATATCTTGAGGACTAACTATCAACCTATAGTCCTAGGTCTGGTTGGGAGGATGTTGGGATTGTTGCACATGCAGATTGCTGGTCTACCACTACGTATGCTGTGTCAGGAACTTTGGAGGTGGGGCACATGGTCGTCACGTCAGACAAGAGCTTCTGAAGTTCTTATATAGATTGAGAACACTGGTCCAGCAGCTGAAGGTGACAGGTAAGAATATAGGGAGCAGCACTGCTAGGCACCAAGTGTTGCTTATTGTTTCTTCGTGTTACCATTTGTCTTTTGTTAGCTGTTGATGCCATGGTTAGAAAAGGTAAAGGGGTTCCTAAAATATGAGGTAAAACTTTTAATGATCTAAGTTGCTCTATATTAGCAAAAAACTCTGTAGAGAAAAAAAAAAAAAAACTGGAAACTAGACCATCTGTTACTTTTTTTCCCACAAATTTAAATTATTTGCATCTTATCTATTCTGTTTTTACAGGCAACCACAAATTGTTGTCTAGACTTCTTTTGTTAGTAGTAGTGAATTTTTTTATGATGACTTAATATGTTGCTAAATCCAGAAAATAGAAGTGGTCTGCCAGCAAATGCCATATTGAAGTTTCCTAAACACTACAGAAAATAGAAATTATTTACAGTTAGTATTCAACATTGGCAAACAAGTCATGCTATTAAAGATGGATTTGCATATGTTGTATTAGGAGCCATGCAAATGTATGTGCAAATCTAGGCATAATTAATCATTTCTACCAACGATGACTATCCCACTGCCCAGTATTGCCATCCATTCCCCAGTCTTTTCTTTGGGGGCACAGATGTATGTTTCTAATCTCCCAGGATCTCAGCATATGTTCAGAAGCTCTCTCTTCACCCCAAAGTTTTGTGCTAACACCTATGCCTGAAGGACTGAACCACCTGGAAATGATTCCATGTTCTCATCCAAAGACCAAGAAAATAAAAGCTTGAATAGTCACAAATATAAACAGCTGTCTCTAACCCTTAAGCTTATCGTTAGGACTACCTAGAAAGCTTTCTGAGTTCAGTCCCCAACAACCTCAACATTCAAATCCAGTGAGTCTCCAGTGGCTGGGAAATGTAGCTTTCTTACTCAGCCTACATTGCTCACAAGACCATCCTGGCCTGAACATTACACACACAGATTTTGGGCAGAATCTGGGAAGCGTGGTAGTGCTGATGTTGCTATCTAGTTAATGTTAGTCTAGTATTCTTACACGGAAGACATTTGCTAAGCACTTCCCATGTCATCAGAATAACTGCTCACTCTGGAGATGAAGAAGTTAAGACTCAGAGAAGTAGTTGCAGCCATGCAGCCATTTGGCTGAGTAGAACGGGAGTCATTGAAGAAGTTAGGCAAGACATTTGAGTCATTTGAAGATGAGGGGTGATGGGCTAGATGCTGGGGGGGGGGTCACAATCAGCTTCCTTTACACCTTAATGTTCCCTAGAACTGAATTGAACCGAGACACAGTTTTTAGTTCCACAGTCAAAATGCATTGGGGGTACATCTTTCTCCACCTTCCAATTTTGGATTTAAACCATTACTTCACCTATGGCTCCTTATCTCTCATAGAGAAAGGGCTCCATTCCAACCAGCTGTAATCTCTCTCTCATGCTTCCGGCCTAGCCTTCAAAACAAACCCCAAGTGACTCTCTGCTCTTCCCATAGTGTTATTATCCCAGTGTTGGCCTTAATAGATATGCAATGGGCACCCCTCTTTCCTTGCTTAGAAATAATCTGTCCTTTTAAGAAGGTGTTTTATTCATATCAGCATGCCACGCACTTGGAAGGCTTGACTGAGAAAACATGGCAACTGTAGTTACGGCCTATTGTGAAATGGTTGCAAACTGTTTCCACTGTGGAGATTCTAGAGGGCAGAGGCATCTTCTTTATATGATTGTTCTTTCATATCCAGCCATCCGATCCTCTCTCAATCACCCGCTCATTGATTTGCATGTAACTCAAGGTATAGATTCAAAATTTAAATTGTCTACACTACACACAGTCAACTGTTAATGCTTTGTTACAATGATATTAACTGTTTTTATAGTAAATCTATTCAGATAAGTCTTTTGCAATTTGGTTAATTTCTAGCTCCACCTCTGAAACATTGGCTGAAAACTTTTCTCCCTCAAAAGAAGTAGGTAAGAAAGTAGCAAAGGAATGACAGCTGTAGAAAATGAATGGAAGGACAGGAATGCTACATTTGATTAGGGCAGACTACTGGCATAATAAAAGAAACAAAACTGGCATTGTGCTTTGGTTCAAAGATAATGATGAAGGCCCAGCTCTTCAACTGGACCTGAGCCCAGCACTGAGTTTGTGCCAAGCCCAGAGAAGCAGTCAAACAGCATGTAACCAATGTGACCTGTAAACAAGGGGTCACAGCAAGGCCACCGGAGTCAATCACATCATAGTGGGGTGGCCATGAGGGAAAAAAATATGGTAGACTTCTAAAAGGGGTTTCTGTGCCTTTGGATAGCAAGAGAACAGTTTGCATAAAGGGGAGTTTTTTCTAGGTCTGAATCGTCTTTTCATAAGGCATCTGTTGCTTGGCAACATGTGGCAGCTTTCACTGGTGTCCTAAGGTCTTCTCAAGCATCACGCTACACTCTGAGACCTCCCTTCATTAAGTACCACACTGTGTTTCCCTATGATTTTATCTGTCACACATGCCAAACTAAAAGCTCTGTGAGGGCAAGGTATAGTTCACTGTGTGTTTCAACGGCCTCCTAATAACATGGATGGAACTCCATAGGAGTCGGCTGAATTGATGAAGGGGGAAAATTAGCCACTTATATCTATCACAGGCAGTTTTCTTAATGACATCCATCTTTTTTGAGTGGGAAGCATTTGTTTTGGTTATCCTGATGATAAAATAGGCTGCCTCAGACTGAAGGTGTGTGTGGTTTTTTTTTTTCACCGTGGGAGTGGGAAGGTAATTTTGTTAGCTTGATGGTAATGAAGCAGAAAAGAGTTCTAGCATAGGATGCCCCAGTGGACCAAATCTCCTGTAGAAAAAGAAACCCTCAGACCTTCCCCCTTCCCGGACATTGCTAAAGAGTAGTCCTAGACCTAACCAAATTGCAACAGGACAGGAGGCACCTTCCTCTGCCAGTGTTCATCTCCTTCCTTCCGACTTTGCATGCCTATACAAAGATTCTTGGGGAGCAAATGATCTTGTTCCTGAGGAGAATTACACCTCTACAGTTTCCTTCCCTCCTCTTGACCAGGCCCTAGGAATCTTAGATCAATACATTCAAAGACCAAATGAGATGGCCCATGCTTTTACAACGTGTTTTTCTTTCTCACTATGCACAATACTGGCCATTTTCTTTTTCCAATCACCTGCAATTAGTGTTCCTATTTAATACAGAAGATACAGTCTCTTGATCATCTACTTGAATATTGTATAATTACTCCACATTGGAAGAAACCTAGGCTACTAAAAATGGCTGGGTACAAATTACCATATTTTCTTACAAGGAGGCAAGAAACTGATTTGAGGCCTGTGTCAGGGGATTAGGGGAGAGTCACAGAAACATTAAGATCTGTCAACATCTTCCCAGTGAAGGCCCTAACACCTTCCCTGTGTCTCATATATTTAAGTCACATGGTTCCTGCCTCTGCCTTACTAAGGAAGAGGACATAGGACAAATAAAAAGGCAAATAGTCAAGAAGTATGTGCAAAAGTGATCAGCATTATTTATCACTAGGGAAATGCCAACCAAATAGAAGAAGGTACCTCACTCAGTAAGAATAGATTGCAAGTGTTGGCAAGGATACAAAACTCTTACACACTGTTGATGGGAAAGTAAATTAGTGTAGCTAAGTATGGAAAACAGTTTGGAGGTGGCTTAAAAACCAAAAATAGAACTGCCACATGCAAACCATCCTACTACTGTGTAAGTCTCTGGAGGAAACAAAACCATTATATCAGGAAGATAACTTAATTCAGCACTATTCACAGCAACCGAGATATGGAATAAAACAAGGTACTCATGGTGGATGAAAAAAAGAAAACGTGATAGGCATATGCAGAAGACACCATTCAGCCATAAAAGTATGAAATTCTGCTCTGTAGCAACAAGAGTAGAGTTGATGGTACTGAGTGAACTAATTCAGGCACAGAAGACAAATACTGAATGCTTTCATCTGGGGGCTCTAAAAACATCAATATCATCGAAGAAGAGAATGAAACCGTGGCTGGAGGGACTGAAAAGATGGAATCTGCGGAGTAGCGAGGCCAAAGTACAGTTAGATAGCAGGAAGGAGGCCTAGTCTTCTGTATCAGAGTAGTGTAGCTATAATCTACAGTAACTAATACTGTATTTAAAATAACTAGAAAAGAGTAATCAGAAACATTCTAATAAAAGTTACAAATGTATGTAAATCAATAAAAGCCCCTACTAGACATCTTTCCCCACCAAATGAAATCTCCAGGCCCAGGAATGGGTTACATTGTAACTGAGTTGCTGGCTAAAGGGGTCCCATGGAAACCCCCCAAAGATCTCGGGCTATTGCCAAGACTATTAGTTTCTTTCTACAAATGAATGGTAAGGCCTTAGTATTGAAGACAATACTTACATATCTCACTGAACATTGAGAAGTCAAGCTGGTGCCTAATAGAGCCTTCACCCCTACCAACTAGTGTTCATGGTACTAGAAGGTACTCTGTACGTTACCACGGGAGAAAGGTAAACACCAACCCAGCTACAAATCTGACAACCTAGACTGTTGATCTGCCTGCATGGCAATCTAATCTAATAGTGGCACAAATGTTGAGAGATTAACCAATCATTATCTGATTGGATTCAAGGCCCACTCCATGAGATAGAACCCATGCCTGACACTGCTTGGGTGGCTAAGAATCTGAGATTACATAGCTCATTGGCCTATAGGATAAACAAATACAAAGAAACAAAATGACTCCTAACAACATTCTACTATCCCCTCAGATCAGTGGCACCATCAGAGAAGCTTCCTCCTGTAATAGACGGAAACCAAGACAGAGACCCACAGCTGGACAGTGTGTACGGAGTGGGAGACGTTGGAATATTCAGTCCTAAATGCGATGTCTTCATCAAACTCATCCCTCAGGTCAGGTACCAATGTGGAAAAATAGCCAAAAAGCTCATAGGAGCCAGAGAGGATAGATGATACCAACAAAACATCTCTCAGACACCACAGAACTGAAAATATATGAACTCGCAGAAACTGTGGCAGCACACACAGGGCATGGGCAGGTCTAAGACAGATGGGGTCCCAACACTGAGAGGGAGAAATGAATATAATCTCCCATCCTTAGCCAATAAGCTATCCTCAACTAAAACCATTTGCAAAGGAACATTAATTTTCCTCATTGGAGTATCACTGCATACATAAGTCACACTTAAGGACAGGCCCATGCCCAGCAGTAGATGGACAACACAAACTGAGCTCTGTAGATTCTTTGTCTCAGATTGCTTTTTTAAAAAAATTATCTTACTGGTCTTTTGCCTATATATTATGGTTTCCAATTTTATGCTTTCATGTTTTGATTTGGTTTTTTTGGTGCATTTCTTATTCTTTTTCTTTCTTTTTTAAAGTTATTTTTTGGCCTATTTGTTTTCTAAAGAGAGTTTTAAAAAAAAAGGCATGGCATTGGATGAGCAGAGAGGTGGGGAGGTTCTGGTAGGAGATGGGGGGAGGGGAAACTATGATCAGAATACATGGCATAAAATTATTTCTAATAAAAAATTACAAATGTTTAAGGAAAAGTGTTCATAACGCTGATCTGAAGGATGTGTGTGTGTAACATACATATGTATACGTATGATATGTAATTATATATGTACTATATACCAGATATATATGATAGATAGACATATACGGAATGTATCAACAAATTATATATAATAAAGTAAGAAGATAAATGCCAAGGTCATTACTGTAGTCTCAAATTTGAAGATATGTAAGAGATTAATGACTATTGAAAAATAGTCAAAATTTTTATATGGTGAATAATCAGTAAGTTAATGCTCCCCTTTGCTTGTCAAATATCATTCCTTTACAAAACTCATGCAAACTAGCTTAATGTCAATCAGTGAAAATGAAGGAAAAAGTAATATGTGTGCACATGTGTGTGTCCTTTTGTCATTTGTGGAGATTTACAAATTATAACTCTTCTATGTTTACTTTGGTTAGGAAGTTTTACTGTCAGATTGAATCTAGATTGATTTTTAAAGGCAAGTTAGAAAAACTCACCCTGAGAGATGTAACCCAGACTCAGAAAGACAAACATGGTATGTACTCACTTATAAGTGCACATTAGCTGTAACGTAAAGGATATTCATGCTACAATCTACAGACCCAGAAAGGCTTGGATGAGGCAGGAAATGCAAGGATCTCCCTGGGAAGGGGAAACAGATTTTGCAGGTGGACTGGGAGTGAGTGGGGTTAGGAACAGGAGAGATCAGATGGGAGGGGAGATACTGGGAGAAACGACTGGAATTGGAGGGCTTTTTACAAAGAGGTGGAAACCTAGTACAATGGAAACCTCATGGAATCTATGAGAATAACCTTGGCAAAGACTCCTAGTAATGGACAACACAGACCCTGAGACAGCCATCTTCTGTAGTCAGGCAAGGCCTCAAATGTAGGGATTGGGACACCAACCCAACTACAAAATCATCAACCTACAGTGTGTTCTGCCTGCAGAGTTTTCTCAAACCTGAAGCCTAGCAGAACTGTCATCAAAGAGAGCAGAGATTTCATCCATCAATGAATGGGAGCAGATGAAGAGCACCACAGACAAACATTATTAGGCAGAGCTCAGGGAGTCCTATGGAGGAGGGGGAGGAAGGGTTGGAGGAGCCACAGCATAAAAACAGGGCTCTCAAAGTCAACTCACTGGGACTCAAGAGGGCTCACAGCCTATATGGGTGTGACCTAGGTCCTCTGCATACATGTTATGACTGAGTAGCGTGGTGTTCTTGTGGAAATCCTAACAGTGGGAGCAGGGGCTGTCCCTGACTCCTTTGCCTACTTGAGGGAACCTTTTCCTCCTACTAGGTTGCCTTGTCCAGCCTTGATGGGATGGTATGTGCCTGGTCTTATTGCAGCTTCTTATGTCCTGTTTGTTTGATGTCCCTGAGAGGCCTGCTTTTTTGGAGGGGGGGGGTAGATTTGAAGGAGAGGGGAGGTGAGAAGGAGAGGATAGGGGGAAGGGAGAGAGGGGAAACTGCAGTCAGGATGAGAGAAGAATAAAATTTTTAAATTAAAAAAAAGAAAAAATGCAAAGTATTTCAGCAATCATTATCAACATACAAATAGTGCAGCCCTTCAAAGGATAGTTTTCTTTCTACCAGTCAACAATCCTGACCATTTCAATATTGCATGTGCAGGAAGTATAATTCTCCTCTCCTAGTTTATTATTTCTGATAGCGATATTATAGACCACAGGAACATCAAGTTGGAACTTAGTTCTTTTTTTCCCTTCAAAGAACTTCAAGATGAAATGATGCTTTTTAAAATCAGCTTATCACCTACAGGCCTCTCCTTAGAGCATTAAAGTTGCAAGAACATCCACAAACATCATCTACTACTTACAGAAAGGGGATTAAGTTATCATGGCGAAGAGGGAGCAACCGCGTAAGTCTACCCAGGATTGCTGAGAGGCACCATTGAGAAGACATTATGTGGTACTTTGCAAAACCATTGACTCTCAACCACTCCACTTCCGATTTCTCACTTGGCCTAAGTAAGATCTGTTACAGCTGCCTGTCTCATTGGAGCCAGAAAGTCTTTTCTTCCAACTATTTAGTACCTGAGTCTCAAGCTGGTCATTTGGAAGCAATAACCTTCAAAATTGTGGGAGAGAGACTAGGACAGAGTGGTAGACACCATATTGGTTACAGGCACTAGTCTTACATGGATGTGTGATAAGACACAAAGGAGCCTTGGGATACTCATTAACTCAATTCTGTTCATATGATGTCAAGCTGAGGGGATGTTAGGATGTTTCCCAGCCTGGTCTCCAACTCTTGGGGTCAAATCATGCTTCTTGTCTCAGCCTCCTGAGCGCTGGGACTGTAGCCGCATGCCACCACATTCAGCTCAGAACATTTTGTAGCAGATTTTAGTGTAGGTAGAATTCAGCTCTGGCATTTCTACCTGTGTGATTGAATGAATTACCTCCCCAGTCTCAGTACTTATGAAATGGGCTTGATAAAAAAACAAGCTCCATCTCACTAGTTGTGGGTTTTTGTCTCCTTCCTGCTTTACCCAGGTAAAAATAAGGATCTTTCTTCTTTTTCATGGGTGTTATTTCCAGTGTTGAGAACAACCTGGCACTCATATCATAGCCCAGTAAATCATTTTAATATATAAGTGAATAAAAGAAATTCTTAACACAAAGCCTAACAATGGTTAAAAATAATAGGTGTACAATAAATATTAGTAGAAAAGAAAGTCTAGTTCTGTGAGGCATTCCTCAAATGAAGGATCATATGCAGTAGACATTATAAAGACTGTTGTATTCTTTGGGGATCAGATTTGTATAACTGTTTTCTATCTCCAGCCACTCGTCTTATGTGACCAACGCACTCTTCCCTCCCTGTTATACCTATTAACATCCTACATGACCTACTGAATATAGGTTCAGTGAGTACTACGTAACCTACTGAATATACCCTGGGAGATAATAGAGCAGTTCAGGGTCCCTAGTTTTGAACCTCGTAAGGAAACAGGCCCAAATAATATCATTTGCCAAAACCATCTAACTATTACCAGCATCGATTCCAGAATGAGAGGCAAATGTCCCATCCTCAGCCTTCCATCGCCTTCCAACCTGGAGGCCAGGTAGGTGGTGATGTGTGGGCAGCACATTGTTGTCCAGTATTAGAAAATATTGCATCTGAACCTCACCTGCGTTCTCCAGCATCGAGGTCTGCAGCACTCTATGGTAGCCCACATCACGTCCTCTCCTTAAGACATAAGGAAGAAGGCCCCTGAACATGGTCTCCTGCCGCATCTGGTTCTCCTCAACAGTCAGCCCAGAAGAGCAAGGGGATAAAAGCTAACAGAACAAAGCTTTCCACCTCTTCTCTTGGAGGGTCCTGGTGGGATCCACCCCAGTTGCTTCCATCTGGGATATCAACTGGATAGAAGTACAAACTCCAAATTGCCAGCTTTCCCTGCCTCAAGCCTCTCCCCAGGTGTGTTACTCCTTTGTTTACTATTGAAAACATCTGTGTCATTGCTTGTGAGCCTATTAAACAGGTGCTGTGTTTCACACCAAAAGGTGGCTACATTTCGGCAGGTGGAGGTGTAAAGCAGGAAAAGACGTCTAAATATAAGTTAGAGAACGGGAGCCTCTAACAGATGAGAAGTGCTACTGGGCTCAATGTTCTACCCTCGCTCTTCCCCACCCCTGGCAGGTTTTCAAGGATTTGGGGAAAGCCTAAGAATAGTGTGTTTACAAACACAGCTCTGTGTTTATGACACCTTCTGGTTTTTCTGTTATGCTGAATAAAAAGAAGACACTTCTCTGGATGTCGGGAAGCAGTACCATCTGAGGTAGCTCCCCCGATCTTTCAGCGACTCACTGGGTACCAGCACCAGCAGAAAAAGCTGTTTGCCTGGCGTCATGTTCTAAGCCTGGGTGGGAAGAGAGAGGCAGCACAGCTGTATTAGACTGGCAGACACACAGACCCCTGGCACAGTTAATTTTCTACTGCTGTGATAAGACACCATGACCAAGGGAACTTGTGAAGTGTTTATCTTGGGGTTCACAGTTTCAGAGGTTTGGCGTCCATGATGGTCATGGCCAGGAGGAGCATGTCAGCACGTAGGCAGGAATAGCACTGGAGCAGTACCTGAGAGCTCTCACCTTGAGACACAATTGCAAGAGAGAGAAAGAGAAGGGAGAAGGAGGGAGGGAAGAGGGGAGGACTGGAGGGAGAGAGATAGACAGACAGACAGACTGACTGACTGATTGGCCCAAGTCTTTTGAAAACTCAAAGCTCACCCCCAATTACATACTTCATCCAACAAGGCCACACGTTCAAATCCTTCCCAAACAGTTCCAGTGGAGACCACGTATTCTAACATGAGCCTATGAGGCCATTCTCATTTAACCCCCAGCCCTAAACTTCACTGATTCCTCGCTCCTGTAACAGCACAGTAAAGGCGAGCCACACGGCCATTTTCTTCCATGTCATGATGCAGAAGTGTGGGCTTTTCCACGTTGTGGTTCGGTTGTTCTTGGGAATGTTGAAGTCACTGGCATTATGCTGGCTAAAGGGGAGAGTATGGAAGCAGCACTCCACCTCAGGTGAAACTCCAAATGGAAGCACAAATTCTCCTGTCAGAAGTCAGGTGGTTCCCCATGGAAGCAAAGACCAGGAATGGAGCACCCAGCTGGAGAGGGGCTTCTCGGTGCAGAGATGTTCTATGATGGTAGAGGATGATGAGAGAGTACAGCTAGCCATTTCCCGCTGGACGGTGCAAATGTTCAGAAAGCCACTGTGGAACCCAGTGGGCCCAGATCCAGACCCCAGCTTGTAATTAACCAGTCATATGAAATTGGACATTATTTCACCTTTCTGAGCCCCCTTCCTTACATGTAAATTATGGGGAATATAATAATCCATATCATGGGATTGTCACAAGATTTATGTAAGACTACATATAGAAAAGATTTGTCACTATACCTGGTATGTAATTAGCCTGCAGAAAACAAGGCTCTTTCATGAACTGTGAAGCGAGACCATCTCATTCAGTGATTCATTGGTTTCTCTCAGTTTATGAAATACAACTATCTCTACTAATCAAACCATTTTAGAAAGAAAGGTTAGTAAGAAAAATATTAAAAGCAATACGATCAGGATCTGGTGCAGATCTGCTTTTCTCGCTACCACTTGCTTTCTTTCTTCTATGCGCTCTGCTATGTGTCCCAGTGTTCTTGGACTCAGATACCTGAAGAGAGCTGACTAACAGGTAAAACTTACGCGATAAAGAACATCCATCATGGACCAGAACCCCAGAGTCATATATCATCCGAATATGATGACCTGGTATGAAACAAATGCATTGTATGTACTTCACATTCAGAGAGGAGCACTGGTTGGGATCTGCATCCAGAATATGAAATGTAGGGCAAAACATTAAAAATCCCCCTGGCCTCCGATCTGATTTGGACAAGGAATGTTTGAAGTGAAATGTGAATAATTTCATTCTCTCTTACCTGGGGTCCTTGGCTAAAGTTTGTTGGCCTCTAGCATGTTCTGTATGGTCACTAGAGCTTTTGTTTCCATGTAAGTCCAATCATTTTATTCCTATGTTCTAAAACCTTCTATGGAGAAGGTGAGATTCCAACTTCCACCTGCTGTCCCTGGCTCATCTTCTATCTGCTTCCACCGATGTCCAGGGACCACATGGGATCATCTCTACTCTCCCACATGTTCGTGACCTGGCATACGCTCCTGTGAGCTGGATGCTGCTCTCCACCCCTTTACCATCCGGTACATGTTCATTTCTCCTTTTGAGGCTCAACTCCAGTATTCTCTTCTCTCAGAAGCTTTCCTAGGATCTGCCAAACTGCATCCCATTACCAGCTTCCCTCTGTGCCAGGGTGAAATCACTCACCCTTACCAGATTCCAACAGCATGGAAGTAAACCTCCTTTGTGGCATTTATTTTATGCCCTAGACATTCTAGAGTTAGCGTGCCAGGCTGTGAGCCTCAAAGGCAGAGAACATGCCTGAAGTGGTTTTGTGGTTTTTTTTTTTTTTTAACTTTTACTTTTCCAGAGCACAAGATCATGTCTGCCTTACTTAGTTCCCACCAGCACCTGGATATTAAATTATTGGAATTCAAACCTCGACACCACAAAACAATCTAGATATTAGGACAACTTCAACTCATTTGCCTTTGGGTGTGTCCTTGTAGTGTATTTCCTTTTGAAAATTTCATAGTGGACCTCTCTTAACCTAGTCCATAGAAATGTGAAAGAGAAACAAGTTTACATTTTCTATAAAACAACATGATGAAAAGTTCCAGTCTTGACTAAGGTCTAGGAAAAGTGTATGAACAGACATTTTCCATGTGGCTTTCAAGTGCCTTATTATGCCTTTTCTCTTTTATACCAATGCCATCAATCCAAGGAAGAACGACATTGACAAGGTATGCTAATTGGAGATGGATAGAATGATGGAAGCCAATTTGCTTTATATCTCCACATATATACACAGACCCTTTGGAGGCTTGGTGGAGATGGTGGATAGTGGTGATGGTGATGGTGGTGATGGTGGTGGGGGTGGGGGGTGGTGGTGATGGTGGTGATGGTGGTGGTGATGGTGGTGGTGGTGCTTGGGGCTTGAACCCAGCGTCCTAGACATTTAAGCAAGTGTTTTACCACTAAGGGATCTCTCTAATCTCATCTCCAGGCTTTTGGAAGCTAAATTTTGGGCCTCCTCTCTCTGGAGGGGCATACCACTTTGTACTCGTTCATAAAAATTGGTATTTGGAAATGTGTGTGGGCCCAGTATGATTAGCGGGTCCACCTGGGATTTAGTAGGTGGGAGCAGGAATTAAAAGACCTTCTAATGCCTGCATGCAAACTGAACCACATAATGTTCACCTCAGCAGAATTCCAAACAGTTACAATTGCTTAAGAGACACAGTAACAGATAGGCTGGAACCCTTCAGTGTCCTCTCTTTATACAGATGGGCTCAAGCCGTCGGACCCCAAAAGGAAATTCCTGGTTCACATTAACATGGCTGAGCAGGTAACAGAGCTAGACCATGGGCCTAACAAGCTGAGCTCTGACCCAGATCCTAAAAAATGGAAGGAGATGTCAGACTTCTTAGAGCTGTCCTCTAGTCCCTGTGCTCTGCCCACTCCCAATAAACAAGCAAATAAATAAATAAGTAAATATAAAATTTAAAAAAGAAAAATTGACTCAAGGAAATTCATTATTTTTTCTTTCGTGTACAAAATATGGACTTTTGGCAAATTGCTAGGAAACAGGAGCCTCTGGAAAGAATCAATGGGCAAAGCCATTAGCGTGCCATCTTGCTATTAAATATGACAGAAGAGCAGAATAAAAGGGCCCTTCCTTTGCGGTGCATTTAATTTAATAGAATACCAAATTAAAGGTAGGGCAGCCTCATCTCACTGACAAAATTACCTGCAGAGTGAGAATTGAGACACACACACTTTCATTAGCCTTCCATTCATAGCGCATAATGCAGGGAGGATGCCAGCTCCATGTCCGTGCCTTGAGACAGCATCGCTCATTAGCATTATTTGTCAGTGTGCATACAGGAAACACCGATGGGAAAAGCACAGCCACGTGAAGTGATTATCCTTCTAACGGCCTATCCTTTGGAGGAATTCTCTTTTCATGGAGAGCTCTATCAGCTCTCTCAAGCATCTGGGCAGCATATAGCCAAACATGTTGCTTTGTGACCGATTTATTATTGTTGTTGTTGTTGTTGTTGTTATTAATTTGGTTTTTTGAGAAAGGGTTTCTCTATGCATCCCTGGCTGGCCTGGAACTCACTCTGTAGCCCAGGCTGGACTTGAACTCACAGATCTCCGTGCCTCTGCCCCAAGTGCTGGGATTAAAGGTATGCATCACCAAGTGCAGCTTTGTGACTGATTTATTTTTTTAATTTTATTTTTACTTTATGTACACTGGTGTTCTGCCTGCATGCATGTCTGTATGAGGTATCACATCCCCTGGAAATGGAATTGTAGGCAGTTGTGGTTGGTGAGAATTGAACCCAGGTCCTTTGGAAGAACAGCCAGTGCTCTTAACCTCTGAGCTACCTCTCCAGCCCTGTAACTGAGTTTTGTAACAGGAGATTTTCTTAAATCCTGACTTGGGGTGTGGCCAGCCATAGACCTTTAGAACTTCAGAACGTCAAAGGTTCTAGGGATAAGAGGCTTCACAAATCATGAAATCTAGCTTTCTGTTTTACAGATAAGAAACTGACTCTCTGGGAACCTGAAGGTACAGAGCTGGTGCTCTCTGAGCTTTCAGGGTCTCCCAATTACGGAAGGGCTTCTCTGTGCCTTTATTTATTTTCTGAATGGATAACAGCAACCCAAAACTCTGCTCATGTTACATCATTTTTTTTAAACGTTTGGTGCTAATACAACAAGCTCCAAAAGGGGGGTGGGGTGAGGAATCAGGCAACTTATAAAACAGCAGAAGCCTACCATTTAAAAAGCACACCGTATTTCATTTAAAAAGCACACCGTATTTCATTTAAAAAGCACACCGTATTTCATTTAAAAAGCACACCGTATTTCATTGAACTACTGTGCCGTGTTCACGTACATCACTCTAGAAGGACAGCACATCATTTAGCGTCTCTGCTTCTCACACATGGACTGGTCCCGGCTCCCCTTCGTACTCTCTTCTTCTCCGCCCCATGTGCCATTGGCAAATCAAGTCTATGGCTAACATTTGCTTTGTGCAAACTGATATAATGTGGAGGCACCAGCGTCTATTTTAGCATATTAAAGCAATAGGCTTCAAGTGTAATGAGCTTCCTCTGTAATGTAGCAACTGAGGAGTCTTTTCAAGCTTGTAAAAATGCGCTTCTACTTGAGCGTATAAGAAGGTAGAGTTAGACTTGGAATGTGACCATGTATCTGAGAGGCTTTTTCAGAGTGTGTGCACAGCAAATTGCCTATTTGATATTGCTTTTTTCCCTCCCATTGTTCTGTTCTGTGACCACTGACAACGAACAAAATGTCCCCCATTTGACAGGTATTATAGCATTTCAGTAATTAGCTTAAAATGCTGTTGATTTGTCTGCCTACCACTCCCCCTCTCCCCTCCCCAAGGCGGCAAGTCTCTAAAAGCTTGGTTTAAGCCATTCAGCAAGCAGGAAGCACCACACCTGTTGCATCTGATTTCCTCCCCCATTAAGTCAGGATAAATAATTTAATAAGACCTGCTCCCACTCAGTCACCGGCCCATTGGCTGGAAGACAGGACTCCCTGGCAGCTGCCGGTGTCACTGTTTCTGGCTGGCTATGAGGGATCTTCTAGGTCTCTTCCCGCATGGGCAACAAGCCAAGTAACCAGTGACCTGGGACTTCCACCCGGGAGCTCAGTGTGCCAAGGACTTTCCCTCTATGACAAAAGCCTCTGTGTTTCCGGTACCTGGGGCAGACGATTGGTTGGCTACTCAGCTGACCTTTACAGCCTTAAAGTCAACTCCATAAAGCTGCACTTGTACTACAGCCACGGAAGTCATGTGACCCACATTTAAACCATGAGGCACAAGGTAATAACTTTCCCAGGAGCTTCTGGGGAACATCTTCTTCCCTTATTAAGAAGTAGTTTGACCCCCAGGAGGGCTCTGGAGCCAGGCTGCCAGAGCGCGTTCGATACGAATTCTTGTCTGTGATGCTGAGAGAGTTAGCTATGCCCTTGGTGCCCCGGGTTTCCATCTCTGGTACAGAACTAACTGAAATGTCACATACAGAAAGAACTTGGTATAGTGCCTCCCAAAAGCTGCCAATTACCGTTACAACCAATAAAGAAGAAAGACGTGATGAACATCCACGCCTCCTTGATGATCATGAGAAGATCAAGAAAGCCAGGGAGCCAGGGAGCCTGTTTCTGCGTTACGGAGACATGGGTCTATTCCCAGGGCTCGCCAGCTCTCCGGAAATGAGATTCTCCCTTCTAGCTGTCTGAGGCTGATGTTGTTTAATCTGCTCTGGGAACACCATGAAACAGGCTAAGGGGCTGATAAAAAGCTGGAATGTGAAAGCCAGGGTACAAGGGAGGAGGGGCTTTGTTTGTTGGATCTAGAGGCCAAACAACAGACTTTCTTGGCTCACTTGAGGCTGGCTGCAGTGCACAGACATCTTGATAGACATGCAAGGCTGTGGGGTCTGAGCTGGCAGCCCAACCCCCGTCTGAGGTGCTGTCCACCTTTTAGGTGCCGCAACACAAAGTGAGTGCTGGAAATCCAAAACAACTGCATGTTTTCGGAGGAGCCTGAATGACAGCCGAAGATCAAATGTTCCTTGTCAAGGGCCCTGCAGAGTAGCCCCACCTCTGCTCCCCAGGGTGGGCTGTCTTCCTTCTAGCGACACATGCTCTCCAGGGTCTTTGTTTTCTGTATCAGTCCCAGGCAGACCATTACGAAAAAATGTTGACGACAACAACGATGACGACAACGATGACGGTCTCACAGACAACAGAGCAAGCTGAATTATGAAAAGGAGAAACTCTGGGACTCATTCCTCTCCAGGTGACTTGGCTTTGAGCTGAGAGTCTTACATTTCTGTTTCTCCATTCTGTCTTGACTGAGGACAAGCTGCTAGGGATTTTGTTTAGGCTGTTCTTTATTGCAACTACTGAGCAATCTCTATGGAATAAAGATTTTAAAAGCGGGGAGGGGTCACCTCAGAGTCCCTGTGGGTTCTGGAATGAAATCCAGCTCAGGTAGGAAAGGAGCCTAAGACCCAGATGCTGTCACCAACTATCAGACCACTGTGAAATTGTTTTCAACATTTCCACTTCATCTGTACACACCTTTTCCCATCACATAAAATTTAGATGAGAAGAAATTTTCTCTAGGGAAATTCAGAAGAAAGGAAAGTATGTTCACCTACTGCTTAATCTCTTTTTATTTTTTAAGAATATCACAATCTACTAAATCCCCGTGGTGTCACATGTAAGGATAGATATTGCCCTGGGCTACATTCTCAGAAGAGCCTGGAGCCTTCTGGAAGTTGAGAGTATTGGTTAACGAGTTACCTGAGTACAGGGTACCCTATGTTCTGCTAACTCCAGGGACACGCTTCCCAGAGGGAAGCTTATTTGACTTTCATGCATCCCTGTAACGGACCTGGGTCTGTAGAACTGCAAGAGCCAGCTGGTAATGGAAGCCCTTTCAGAACCTACGGTCCCCAGACTCAGACCTACCAAAGCCCCATAAAGCCAGTCCCATGCTTCTTCAGCCTTAATCCTTCTACTTGAGAAGCCAGAAAAAGAGGCCAGTGCAAAAGGATGTTGAAAGAAAAAGCCTGGGTCTGTGGAACCCAAGAAAAGCAGAGCGTTTCTGAATTCTGGCACGGATACAGCAAAGCCCTGTCTCTAAGTCGGTACTCACGGTGGTAGCCTGGGTTTTTGCTGTAAAAAAAAAAAAAAAAAAATCTGGCTGGTACAAACTGCCATGCTCACATATCAAGGAGAACTTCAGCAGTACTCAGAGCCTGCATGAGGCACACTGATAGAACAAGCAATCACCTAGACGTTTTATGCCTACATAGGAGACTTTCTGATCTTAGGGGTGTCACACCTCAGACTAGGCCAAGCCCCAAGCACTAAAGGTAGAATATTTAGAAAACAAGCCTCTTATCCTCCCAGAATTTAGACTCTGGCAAAAGGACAAAGCCATTCTATCCAAAATAAAGAAATGCTTGTGCTGCACTGGGTGGCAGGAAGTAGCCGGTTGTGCCTGGCCAGCAGCAGGAGGGACTAAGTGCAGCGCTGGTAACCCTGTCAGACAGGCCAGGAATTACAAAAGAGACAGCAGCATGCTTTAGGCCCAAAGGCTATCAGTAAGGGTCAGGAATGCAGACAGCTTGTCTCGAGCCGACTCACACTTTGTGCATAGTTCAATGTACAGTTTATAGCTTCAAACACCTTTACAAGCACAAGGATGACGCAAAGTGAGTCACACACACACATACATGTCTTCGAGCTGGCTGCCCTACAGCATGGAGCTCTGTAGGAACATCGTCCTCACTCTCACAAGAGAGGTGACAAGTCAGGACTGCACTTCCCAGGGAGCAAGCTTGGCCACCTACCTGTAAGAGAAGGGACACAGGAGCAGCCACTGAATGGCTTCTGTTCTGAGTTGCCTTCTACCTGGAGTGCCAAATAATCAATGCGTTACTAGGCTAGCAGCTGCAGGACGCTTCTTTCCTTTACTCTGACATGTCAAATAGTTGCGAGGAAAATCAAGCCACAGGAGCACTCAAAGGGAAGAGTGTCCGTGCTTGCAATAGCTTTTGATATGAATTGGTTTGAAAAAGTGCATTCAGGGCAGAGAACTGGGAAGGCAAGGCAAATCTAATAAACTGTTGGTGAAAAAAAAAATCTACATAGGAGGCACAATAGTTTTTGTTTAAACCAATTTCACCTATTAAATTTTTCTAACAGCATGCTCAGGTGGAGGAGAACCAAAACAGTAATTAATACCAAATCTGAATTATTTTTTTTTTTTGTCCAGTTCATTTTTCTGGTAAGAATTATTAGTGAAAGGATATAGAAATAAATGACTTGGGCCAAGACCTAAACGTAAATGAAAAGTAGTAACTGCACGTGTGACTTTTGTTTTAAACGAAAACCTCGCTTATGTATCTACTAGCCAGCAGTCAATGCCAGGCAGTCCTCTAACAGAAAGTGGGTCTTTCGAATTAGAGGGTATGTGTTTTTAAAAATCCACTTAGGATTCTTGGAGAAGTACTAGATTAAATTCCATAAGTCACTAATGCTCAACTGCAAATCAACTTGAATGAGCGTTTTCAATACCACATAGTCAAAAGGGCAGGAGCAGAGGTGAGGGGGTGAGAATATACGCCCTTAGCGGAAGAGCGGAGGTGATAAAGGCCTTCTGGATGGGCACTAGGGAGCAGCTTTACAGCGCTATCCTGGGCTACCTCAAAGCCTGATGCTAATGTTTGCTTCTCTTGGATTCTAGATAGGGGATTTCTGAAACTCCAATGGGAGTATCCTATGACAATTGAAAGTATGTTTTTATTATTGTTATTAATGTAGTTTTGATAGCATCTTAGTTATGTAGCCCAGGCTAATGTGGAATCCTTCTACCTCAGCTTCCGAAGTGAACTGTTACATGCATGTGTTATCACATCTGGTTTTAAAGACATTTTAACCTGCCCTTTCTATGTTCTTCTACATGATATTAAGGACTTAAGCCAAATCTCCACAGGAGAGCACTAGGGATCAGAACTGTTCACCCATGGTTAGGCTTAACCTCCTCTGCCCCCATGGTTATTTTTCCAATGGTCTGGATAGCCTTGAACTCCCTATGGAGCTTAGCATTATTTTGAACTCATGATCCTCTTGATTCTACCCTCAAACTCTGGGATTACAGGTATGTGTCCCGCACCCAGCCTGGCTTTGTCTTAACTTTTGACTTATGTTCCCTTTGGAGATGGGGGTATTTTATTTTTATATATTTCACTATTTTCCTTCTAAGACAATACTTTTTAAAGCCTTGTTTATTAAGAAAGCAGAGATGGTACACAAAAGCAACACAAAATGGACCTAGTAGATTTTGTGTGTGTGTGTGTGTGTGTGTGTGTGTGTGTGTGTGTGTGTGTGTGACTAATAAGTAAAGAAGAAGAGATAATAAATTCAAATGTAAGGGGACCATGAAAGGAGCTGGAAGGAGAAAGAAAGGACTGGAAGTGACACTCAGTATACATGTGCAAAATTCTTTTGTTTTTCTTAAAGATAGAATAAATTTTAAAAAGGAAAAAGAAAGCAGAGATGGAGGTGAGAATTTGTGTCTCTTTTAGCACATGTGCAGTAAGGGCCAAGAGAACTGGACAAGGGAGTGAGAGGAGAAGAGGGATAAAATCATTGCAAGGCAGAGTACTGAACTAGCCACCAGGAAGCACACTGATGGGTGTCACAGGACCATCTTTTATGAATCCATGTTAACAAAGTTTCAGGCAGATGCCCCTAGGAGAGAAAGGGGAAGAACTTATCTCCTGGTTGCATATCTCACTGACTGAACTCTCTGGTCTCCTTCTGTACCCAACCTGTAGGCCGTAGGTCTCCTTGGCTTGGCTATGAGAGCAGCCCCAGAGCAGTGAAGGGGAGCTTCAGGGGATGGGCACATGCAAAACACCTCCTGCTTACTTTGGAGAAGCTCTTCGCTGCACCAACAGCTCAAGTGAGACAGGGAAACTGAAGCGCTGATGCAGTGGGCAAATCTACTGAAAAGAGCCCATTCTTGCTCACAAAGCTGGCATAGCCCCATCACCTGGCTCACTTGGCCACATTAAAGGCTAACTTTTCTGAGACTAAGATGCACTCATTTTTTTACCCTGAAGAGGAGTTACGAGAGTTGTGCATCTAGCTAGTCTGATTCTCTCTCAAGATAGTGGCAGATGAACCTCAAACGAAACAACAAGAAAATCTTGAAATTTGCAGGCAAATGGATGGAACTAGGAAAGATCATCCTGAGTGAAGTAACCCAGACCCAGAAAGATACCCATGGTATATATTCTGGGCGGAATGCTGTGAGTTGTATGGAAGGGTTGGGGGAGGGAAAGACCTGGTCAGGAGCTCCACAGGGAGACCATCAAGGCTGGTGGATCTGAACACAAGGGTCCTGCACGAACTGATGCACCAACCAAGGACAATGCAGGCAGAGCATCTGGACCCTCTGTTCAGATGTAGCCCATGAACAGCTCATTCTCCATGTGGGGGAAGCGGGGGGCTGCTGCTGAACCTCTGACGTGCACCCTGGTGCCCACAATTTGATCACAGGCCCTTGGCAGGAGGGCTTTGTAGGCACACAAAGGAAGAGGATGCAGGCTATCTTGATGAGACCTGATAGGCTGTGGCCAGACAGTGGGGGAGGAGGACCCCACCTGTCAGAGGTCTAGGGGAGGGGAATAGGGCAGAAGAGGGAAGGAGGGTGGGAACGGGAAGATGTAAGTTAAGGGATAACAATCGGGATATAATGTGAGTAAATTATAATAAAATATTTTTAAATCCAAGGGAAAAGATTAATAAGCTGCAGTCAGACATTTGGAACTGGTTTCAAGGCTGTAAACAGCCTTGACCACTTCCCGCTTCACTTCTCGTTTTAGATTTCTGTCACCCTTGGCTAGTGCTTTGCCAGTGCACCGCCCTGCTTGCCTAGTGAAGGTCAAGACCTTCATCCCCAAGGTCTGCGGGGCTGGGGTTGCGCAATAGCCCATTCATGTGGCTGCACCCAAACACATCTTTGTAAATCCCGTGGCTTTCAGACATGCTTTCCCCTGCTCGGCTTATATATCAAATTACAGCTCTTTCACACCATTCAGTGATGCTTTTCTTTGCTTGCTCATTCTCTGGCAGGAGCAGCTCAAGCAGACTGGATGGGAACTGTAGCATCAAGGTCACTGGAAAGTCTACTGACCTCTGGGAATTAAGGCCTCAAGGCCTGGAAAATTCCAAGTGTGTGTGCATGGAAAACAAAAATCCTGTAAGTAGGTCATTGAGAAATAGGATGAATGAGGCCACACTTATTTCTCAGGACCATGTATACTTTAAAAATATGTTTTACATTTAATCAACTTGTGTGTGTGTGTGTTGTATGTGTTGTGTGTGTATGTTTGTGTGTACGTGTGTGTGTGTACATATGTGCATATGCATATGTGATGAGAATGAGCAGGTGGAAGGTCAGAGGACAACTCCTGAGGATTGAGTGCATGTCTTCAGGCTCGGCAGCAAACACCTTTACCACTGAGCCATCCTGCCAATTCCAGACTCACATGTTCTAATTACTGGAGACATAACATTATTACTGGCGTCCAGCTATCGGCATAGAGTAAAGGCCCACAGCTGGCGATTTCCCTTAAGCTGGTGACATGGACGAGCCGTTTAATAGTCCACTGTACCATCCTGGAAGACTGTTCGCTTCTGAGTGATGGGCTGCATAGTAGATTCCTTACTCTGTTACCACGCCTCTTTTTGACTGCCATAAAATGGGCCTCCTGGCTTTAGGTAATGTTATAAAGGCTACTGCATCAATATACCAGGCATTGTGGAAGTCTTGCATGGTTATGCTGTTGAAACTACAAAAGGGAAAGCAAATAACCCATATGCAGATGAGGTCACCATGCAGTCAAGACAAATTGTTGCTCTATCCAGAGGGAAGAAGCCAAATATAACTGTGCTGGCATGAAATGCCTGGCTGGACTTAATGAATTTTTCACTTCTGACTAGTTTCCTACTGGTCAAAGATTTAAGCCGTGAGCTGTTTGCCTCTCTAGAATTTCTGAAGTGCTGCCCACACATGGGGGGCCTGTGCCTTTGTGTCATCAGGAAGGCCTCGCACGAAGGTAAGGGTTTCTGAGGTAGTTATGAGGGCTACATAGCACCAGGTTATACCTGTGTGACATTGACTGGGGCCCACGGAGAGCTGGCCAAGGCTGTAAGAGACAGAACAAGACAAGTAAGGCCAAGTGTTCTGGAAAAGAAACAGGGATAAGACACCCTACTTCTGAATTCACTTACAAAGAGGGGTATCCCAATTGTCCCCAGGCTTTAGGAAGCAGCAGTACGGCAATTCTGTCTTCAGTTGATATTATACTGGCTCCCGGGACTCTCTCCTTGTCACACCCTCTCCACAGCCCCACACTGTTGGTGTTCCGGAAGCCCTGCCGAGGCTTTCAGAAGTGTTTGAGGGTCCTTCTGGGACTGCACTCACTATGACAATGTTTGCTTGTGCACCCTGTTCCCAAGGTGCCAGCCCCTCCCTCCGGGCTGATAACACGGCTACCACCGTGCCCTGCTGTAGGGCCTGAGTCACGTGGTGAAGCGCTATAATTAAGGAAGTGGTGCCTTCCTGGAGCCCTGCTCTTCACGGGTGAAGTCTCATTCTGCACGGGAGTTGCCTGGACTCTGCAGTGTGGTGGTACTGTTTTTCCAGGCTTATTTATTCTTCTCTCTAGGGCTAGCATACGACACCGAGATAATTGGGCCAGAATGGGTTCAAATAACAGCCTCTGTGCTGAACCAAGGCTCATTACTCCTTTTGATCCTTAAGGCCTGTTGCTAAGCCCAGCTTGCTATGCCAGAATTATTCTTCCCCTAAGGATAAATTTTCTTTCAGGGACTGCAAAGCTCTTGCAGTTTTGTGTTGGAGAGATATTTCTCCCTCAAATTTCTTTCTTCCAGTTTCCTAGAAGCTTTGGTATAAATTTCTCGTTGCAGAGGTTCCTGAAATACCTGTAAGCCAGACCTACTGAGAGGCAGGGTTGCTAACACGCCATACCAGAGTGACAGTCATCCTGACAGTCCGTTCTCATGCAGCCTAGGAAGGGGGAACTGAGAATCCTCCACTATGCCCCCCCCAGAGACACACGCATGCACACAATCATGTTAGTAACCAAAGAAGGCATTAAAAGAAAAGAAAAAATCCTCCTGTGAGATGTTTCCAATGTTTACCTCCACACATTGCCCTGATTTGCAGACTCTGATGATCAAAGTCTTACTGGCTTCTTAGGTACCCCTCAAGTTAAAACACCTGATCATTTGCAATGCCCAGAGACCAGGACATTGATGATAAATACCCTCGGAAGACCAGAGGGATACACACAAGAGCATCTTCCAGAGTTAAGAATCCAGTCATTCATCGCCCCCAGTCACCGCCTCTCAGGACACAAAACTACACTTATCATCCTCTACAAAGCCCATACGGACCGCAGGCCTTGTCTTTTCAGACTCTTGGTAGAAACTCTCTCTTTACAGTGTCACTTTCCCTCCGGACAAAGAATAAGGGATATTATTTTAGCCATGATTCAAGTTAGCCATTGCGAACTTGGTGAAATAAGGAGGCTTCACTGCTTCAGGCTGGTCCAGCCTGGATGAGCAGCCCTCTGTTCAAGAACTCATAGAAACGCTCACTTTGATATGCGTGTGCAGGTCAGCTCCTGGGGACAGGGTCCTAGGCATTGCTGATGTTGACCTCCTGGGCTGCCATCTTGTGTGGGTTTCTGAAGTGCAGCGGTCTTGGTGTCACCTTCTTTAGACGATACAGAGGCCACAGATGGTGCTAAACATGCTTATGAAATAGTTGTATGATCAAATTACTTTTAGAAACCATTGCTTTACTTTAGAAACCACAGCTGGGCTATATGCATTTTCCTAAAGCGGTAGAACAATTATCACAATAGGAAACTTTTTTTTTGAAAAAACTGACATGTAAGTCACTTGGAAAGTCTCTAGACATTGATGTATGGACTAACATGGGTTGCAAGTCTAATGTTGAGAGATGGGTGAAGGATATAGTATTGTAGTCTTTAAATTTTTACCTGTACATACGTCTATACTTTAATAAGTCATATTATTAGAGCGGATGGGGATCCTCCAGATTTACGATCCAAAGAAATGCATTGACTCACCCAAGGTCACACATTAGTCAGTAGCAGATCCTGGACGAGAGCCCAGATGTCTAAATGCCTGGTGGGCATTTCTGTTTCTCTTTCTTGTCTTCTAACCAGGCTTTCTCCCTAGCTGTGTTTTGCTACCATGTCACATGAATGCCTCCCCCTTTGGCTCTGAAGTCCTCTATGCCAGAGGCAAGCCAGTTTCACT
Source organism: Acomys russatus (assembly GCF_903995435.1). NCBI lineage: Eukaryota > Metazoa > Chordata > Mammalia > Rodentia > Muridae > Acomys > Acomys russatus. Next base: position 63,836,088 of record NC_067137.1, on the reverse strand, counting down.
CCTTGAGAAAGGCAGCTGAAAGCTGTATTTATATCACTAGATTGCCGTCATTCTCCGGCTTATGACATTTCTAATGAGTCAATGGATATGTTGCTGTCTGAACTATTTTCAAGTCAGCGGCCGCCCCTCCACTGCCTAGCTATGCTAATTTAAAAACGGGCAGTGTTACTGAGGGGAAAGCTTGTCAGAAAAGCCTTAAGATTCTCTTCTCTTTTTCCCCTCTCTATTCCCGTTCTCAATTCCTCTCTCTCTCTCTCTCTCTCTCTCTCTCTCTCTCTCTCTGTGTGTGTGTGTGTGTGTGTGTGTGTGTCTCTCTGTGTGTCTCTGTGTCTCTCTGTTTGTCTCTCTCTGTCTCTCTCTTGTCTGTCTCTCTGTCTCTCTCTGTCTGTCTCTGTGTCTCTCTGTCTCTGTCTGTCTCTCCCTGTGTCTGTCTGTCTGTCTGTCTCTGTCTCTCTGTCTGTCTCTCTCTCTCTGTCTGTGTCTCTCTCTGTGTCTCTCTGTCTCTGTTTGTCTCTCTCTCTGTCTCTTGTCTGTCTCTCTGTCTCTCTCTGTCTGTCTCTGTGTCTCTCTGTTTCTGTCTGTCTCTCTCTGTGTCTGTCTGTCTGTCTGTTTCTCTCTCTCTCTCTCTCTCTCTCTCTCTCTCTCTCTCTCTCTCTCTCTCTCTCTCCCTCTCCCTCTCCCCACCCCCCACCTCCCCGAGACAAAGTCTATATAGAGCCCTGGATGACCTTGAACTCATGGCAACCCTCATGCTTCACCCTCTGAGTGTGGGGTCACAGGTGTGAGCCCGCCATGCTTGGCTTCTCTTCTCTCCCTGCTCCCTTCCCCCTTTCTTCTCTCCCACCCCAGGATTTTTTCTCGTTGCATTCAAAGGGCTGAAAAGGAGCCTAGGAAGTAACCTAGTTTCTTCCCCCTCACACACGGCCTCAGCCTCACTGCTAGCCAGCGTGGCTGTTTACACAGAGGAATGCTCTCTCAGGAGTGACCTTTAGATGTCTGAGCCCCATGAACAGACAGCATACATAAGCACAGTGTGGGCATATAAGGGCCCCATGAGAAGTCCAGCCCCAGAGCCCATGGAAAGCAGTGCAGATGGAGAAGGGAGGCACATTAACCAACAGCCACATTCTTAACACCCAGTGTTAGGTGCTTACGGGCTATGCTTTTTACCTAGGAGCTTTTCCTAGAAGATGCTTTCCTGGTAGAACCACACTTCTAGAGGAATCACACCATCATCTCACGAAATGCTTCATGTCTTAACCCCTCATATGAAAGACTATTCCTATTGCTTCTCACTGAACCCAGAATAGGTTAACTCTAATAGGTTTATATCACTGTTGGACCGCAGCTTTGTCTAGGCCCTGCATCACTCCAAGAGGATCAACCAGCCCCTCACCAGCAGCTACCACTGCAAAATCATCCAGCAGACTTGAACCCAGAGCATCCTATGTGTTGAGCTCTAGAATATGAAGACATAAACTCTGCACTTGGGAAACTATGCTCAAATAGGGAGACAGTATTATTATTGATGATGACAATGACTCGTTGCAATGCCTTTTACTAAATAACTTCATCTCACAGCAATCTAGGGCATATCATTATTCACAAAGATGCTGAAGCCCTGAGAGGCTAACCTGCTTAAGGTCACACAGCTAACTAGTGACAGAACACATGATCTTTCTCTAAAGACTGCATTCCAACTGCTATGTGTTGTGTGACAAAACTTATCCTGAGGCGATGCTACTCACACATCTACTCACCCCAGACAGGGAGCTTATGACAGACCAAAGTATGGATACCATCCAAGTCCAAATTGGCTAACCAATGAGTTTTATCCAGATTACTGGGGTATGGGTGAGGGGTTATTTACTGGAGAAGAAATGACTCAAAGACAGCTGCTTTGCCAAGGCCAACCCCAGTATGGATGACCCACTCACAAAAGCTAGGAACCTGGAGCACACTTCACAGCCTGAAGGCAGCTCAACAAGCTGGAGGATGCTCCTTCCAGGTGCTTCAGTTGGTCCAGGCCACTTGATTGGTTTCAGAGTCTTCTTTGCAACTTGCCTTGTCTGAGAGTGATGCTGAGAAGCTTGGCTTACTTATTGCACCTGGGAAGGAGCCTAGAGAGTCTTTTCAGTTTCAGGGACTTCCTGAAGCTAGTTTGAGTTGTTTACCTTCCTGTTCAAGGAGCTTCCCTGAAGAATGGAACATTTCACTCTGGGAGAAAACTTACACAATAGTGGGCAAGGCAGACATTGTCAAAAAGTGGAGAAAGCTGTAAAGGAGCATATGGAAGACAGCCTGGGAGCTCACAGAGTCATTGTCCTGGTTAGGTTTTTTTCCCCCCTCAACTTGACCCAAGCTAGAATCATTCAGGAAGAGGGAACCTCAATTGAGAAAATGCCCCCACAAGACTGGCCTATGGGAAAGCCTGAGAGGCATCCTTTAAATTAGTGATCTATGTGTGTGGGCCCAGGCCAGCCCACTGTAGGTGGTACCACCCCTGGGTCGGTGGTTGTGGATGTACAAGAAAGCAGGATGAGCTGCTCCCTAAGCAGTATTTCCCCTGTGGTCCCTGCTTCAGTTCCTTTCCACAGGTTCCTGCCTTGAGTTCTTGCCCCAACTTCCCTGAGTGATGGAGCATGACCTGAGAGCTGCAAGCTGAACTAAAGTTTTCCTCTCTACATTGCTTTTGGTCATGGTATTCATCATGGCAGTAGAATCCCTAAGGCATTAATCTAACTTAGTGTGGAAACTTAGAAAAGAATTCTCAGAAGGGAACCATCCTTAGTCCGGGGACACAGTCATTAATGCAGGCCAACAGAAGGTAGCCATCTCTCCATCTCCATAGACCTCCTGTCACGTCTCTACCCAATTCCTCCTCCTCCTCCTCCTCCACATCTTGACTGGACTAAGTATGGTTGGCCAGCTCAGAGTGTGATTAGTCCTAGTAGCATACTTGAATTCAGGGAGAAGCCATCACCCCTTCGTCTCTGCACCTCTGCCCCATCCCCAGGTCACTCAGTTCTTGATCATCAAGAACAGCTTTGGCTGCTTGGGGGGGTTGCCTTCCTGTCAGGTGAGAGTGAGCCCTGGTGCTTGTGGGGAAAATCAATGCATTGAACCCAGATGTATCTGATGGAGTGACTCTGTTACAAACTCACCGTGGCATCCTCGAACAATCTGAAGATGCTTCCCTGTCAGACCACAGCTGCAATACGCCTATGCTGCTTCGTATGCTCTTATCACAGTTTTAATGAAGTGTAGTGGGTTTGAAGTAAAGTCCGTTAGTTCTCTTGAAAAGAATTAAAATTTGGTCATGTGCTGCATTTGAGCTCTAAAGCAGACTCCGGGCTCATTATTCAGAAAGCAGTAATTTATTTCATCCCCCAATATTAATTGTGCTGCTGTATTTTCACCTGATGGGATGATGAGCTCATTATTAAGAAGGGTTTGCCCATAGGAAATGATTGATTACAATTACTTAGAAACCAGTGCTCAGGGAGGATTTGAAAGGGACAGACACTGCAATGCTAAAGGGGTCCCTGGCTGGAAAGAGGAAACTAATTACTGACCACAGTTCTAGTGACATTCCAAGGCCAACCAGTGTGGTGGTCAGGATGTTTGCAACACTTATGAAAGTGCCTGACTATGCCTCCCTCCTTCCCGCCTGCCCCCCCCTTCCCACCTGCGTTCCCTCCTGCCCTCCCTCCCACATTCCCTCTCTCCCTCCTGTCCTCCCTCCCTCTCTCCCACCTGCCCTCCTGTCCTCCCACCATCTCTCCCTCCATCTCTCCTCTCTCCCTTTCTCCAGCCTTTCAATTTCTAGCAAAAAAAAAAAAAAAAAAAAAAAAAAAAAAAAAAAATCACTGCTGATGAGTGTAACATAGGGGAATCAAGCAAGGTCTTTTAGTTCATCTCCTAGCTCTTCCATTAACTGTGTATACCCAAATGCAAAGATTATCACTCTAATTCTCTTTACACATTGCCAATAATTTTAATCTCAGGGGCCTGGCATACAAGTAGCTGCTTGGTAAATAGCTGATGGGTGAAGAAACCATGCCAAGGGCCTGTTCCAGTGCTCCTGCGCCCTCCCCCACCTAAGTGCTTGTGCTCACAGTCAGAAATTCTTTTGGAGATCACAAGAAGCAACCTAATTTCTCAAGCCATGGTTCTGAAAGATGCTGAGAGCACAGCTTACAAGGTGAGTGGGAGAGAGATTGTGTGTGTGTGGAGGTGGGGGGCGGGGATGAACTACCAGAACATTGGGAGAAAGTAAAGGAGGTTGTGGAAAAGCAGGAAAGTCAGGAGAAGAAGGAGGAAGGAGATGTCAGGCAGGCATGGGGTCAGCAGCGTCATCACGACTTTAAATAGCTCTGGGTTAATCTAAAACAAGCAACATGACCTAGTAGTCTTAATAAGTGCGAAGCACAGGTTGCCCCATGGGAAGACTCTCACTGGTGGCAGTTCAACAAACTAAATAGAAGGTTTTAAAAAACAGAGAGAAGGGAAAGGAAGTGAGGGAAAAATCCTCTCTGACTTTAGAGGTGGCTCAGCAATTCCAAACACTGGCTGCTACTCCAAAGAACAGGGGTTCAATTCCCAGCAACCACATGGTGGCTGATAACCACCTGTAACTCCAGTTCCAGGGAATCTGACACCCTCTTCTGGCTTCCTCAGGCACTATACACTTGTGGTATACAGACACACTTGCAGGATGTGTGTGTGTGTGTGTGTGTTTGTGTGTGTGTGTGTGTGTGTGTGTGTGTGTCTTTATAATCATTATAAAAAAGAAGAAAAGAAAAAGCCTCTCAACTTAGAAAACTCTGGTCCTCTGAGAACCGGCAGTGCCTCTGCCTTCAGAGTGGTGAGAAACTCAACTGTTTCCAGAGGGAAGTTCCAGGAGGAGCCCCTGTTCATGGCCATGCCCACAGGTCAGTAGCATCCTACTGGAAGATGAAGGTTGTGTCTGCCAGAAGGCACACCAGACTCATCCAGATATCACGGACTCTGTAAAATGGGACTCGAATCGTTGCTGTCTCTACTGGCCAAAGCCAAGGGGACGAGTGTCCCTCAGCCTGTCCAGGAGCTTGGAAGCCACCAGTATGTTCTTTCCTAGTCTCACCTAGATCTCGTCTCTAACTGAGGTCCCCAGGCTTCCCCTCTCTCATGGCTCAGCAGGGGAGACATGCTATTGTCTGCTTTATGCACAGCACACTCCTTCATACTCTGTGTTTTAGTCATCTCCCGCACAATCAAGGCTTTGAAAACTAACTAGACAATGAGAGCTATTCCCAGTCTCACTTGCTAACACATCCTAGAACAGGGCATTATGGGGCAGCCATGGGGGAGGCGGCTGTAGTTAACTCTGCCACTTTAGAAATTAGCATTTAACGCTAGCTGTGTGACCTTCCAAATATCTTCCCAAGGTGCCTACCAGTGAGAACAGTTGCCTCCACAGAGGGAAAGCAGGACAACGCATTTCCCCCAACAGAGCATCAGTATAGCCAGGGAAAGTCCCCAGCGGCTGGCCTACAACTTTCTTGCCCAGATATCCTTAAGAAAGATGATTTCTCTTCCAATGGAAGCAGAAGCAGCTCAAGGAAACTCTGAGAGAGCTGTGACTTGCTCTGGTCGCCCAGCCACACGAGGTGAGTGGGACATGGGGTCCTCAGCCACCCAGCATGTTCTTCCACAACACCAGGCTTTGCACCCTCAAGTTCTTTTCCGGGGGGGGGGGGGAGCCTTTCAGGAAATCCTCATGACCTTGTGTGGGTGTATGATAACTTTCTCAAAATTTTCCATGCAGCATTAGGGCCTCCTTAGATGAAATTGAAGAGAAAGGTCGTCTTTCTTGATGCTTAAATGAGAGCGTGACTCAGAACAAACAGAGAAGAGAAGGCAGTAATCCCCACATTATTTTTTTAATACCTCATGTGGTACTCCAGGTCCCAGACAGAAGAGCCAAGATTCCAACAAGCCTGCCTTACCTTACATAACTGTTTACCTTTATACAGACTCAAATCTCCGGGACATGTAGGTGCCTACAGAAAAGGCACCAGTGTCCTTTCCTCTCAGCCCATGCAAGAACACACAGAGCGAGACTGGCTTCCGGGAAAACAGACCACTGGCTCCATGTCAGAACAGTAAGTGTGATGCTGCCAGTGTGAGCAGACCCTCTCTAGGCTAGAGAAGGTGGTGGGCCCTGGAGGAGGGGTTAGAATAGGCCCACCACCAGCAATACCCCTCCCAGGCTCAACAGCATCCGGAATAGTCTGTCCTTGGTGATTCCTTGCTTGCCATCTTCTTGAAAAGACAACACTCAGCATGAATCATTAGCAGGCCAGTGCACACCTGCTCAGCAAAGCGCTACTCTGGAAACCAGGCAGTGCTGGAGCCTGCAGGAATCCCCATGCACCTAGTGTCAGGGTCAGACATGAAAGAGAACAGGACCCAGGCCTACTTCTGTTAGTGATCCTGCCCGTGCCACATTAGGAGGTGCTAACTGGGAAGCACAGGGATAAGAGTGCTGGGCTCTTGGCTTTGAAGACACTGAGGCTACAGCTGTCTGCTCTCTGGGCTGCTGAGCTGGCATAGGGTATACACGCACACTCAGAACAGCGCCCGTATTGTCTTACTCTGCAGCCCTAGAAGCATTTCTGACTGACATTCAGTTACATGAACAGAATTTCAGCTTTGTTATTTGGCAATTTTTTTTTTTTTTTTTTTTTTTTTTTTTTTTTTTTTTTTTTGGTTTTGGTTTTGGTTTAAAATCTCCCACCTCATTCTTCCCCAAAGGAAAAAGAAGAAAAGGAAGTAGCTATCTGTCTAGTTACCTTTAGGGAAGTAAGAACTGTTTACCACGGGGGTGGCAGGCGTGGTCTGCTCTTTCTGAACAGTATACACTGACCTCCTCACACCACAAGTTCCTGATGCTGCAGCATCCCCTTGGCAACCCCAAACACAAGGTCAGAGGGTGTAAACTCTTTCTTCTTCTTTTATCCAGACAATCCAGGCTGGCTTGAGCTCACCATGCAGTCTAGGCTGGACATACGATCCCGGAGTTCTGCCTCAGGCATCCCAAGTGCTGGGGTCACAGAAATATAGCGCCTCTTTCTGGTTTGGGGGTTTGAGGGTTTTCTTTTTGTTTTTGTTTTGTTTGTTTTGTTACCACTTTGTTTTGTTTTTTTATATCAGAGTTCACTGTGTAGCCCTGGCTGGCCTGTAATTTCCTGTGTGGACTAGTCTGCCTTGGATTCACTGTGGCCCTCCAGCCCTTGCCTTTCACTCAGGAAAAGATGGCACCCTGTCTGGGTCGTCCAGGTCAAGAAGGAACAGGCTGGGTTTCATCTGGGTTTTTGTCTCCATCATCTGTTCTTCCTTATAGACATGGCTTTAGATGTACCGAGCTGCTCCCTGAAGTCTCTCTGGGGCTTTGCCAATCCAACAGAGGACTGCTATGAAACTGAGGAGGGATTCCAGTTTCGGTTCATTCTCCTCCGTCTCTACACTTACTTTAGGCAAGCGTGGAATCACATATTTTTATAATACTCATTAGCCCAACTCCAAAGCCCAACACCAACACAAGAGGTTGGTGACCTCTGTGCGCATCCGTGTGTCAGCACATGTGCTGTGGACCCATCTGGTGCAGGAGGGGGCAGAGCTGGTTATGCCCGGGAAAGACAAGTGGGTTTCTACAATGTGAAGGTTTTCAATTCGTTAGGGAAGTGGCTGTGTAGCTGCTTATCATGTCCTAATGGCCGAGAATTGGTAGGAACTGACATTCAAATGTCACCAGAGGATGGAAGGGGAGGAGGTGATGGAGGTGGCAGTACAAAATGACGGCTCAAGCAGTTGTGCCCGTACCCCAGCACAGGCGAGACAAGCACTCTGTTGGCACCGAGGCATGTTTGCTTTGTGTTCTATTTTACACACCAGCTCTCATACACTGCTCCTCTGGGAATATGTGGCCATGTGTCAGATGTAGGTAGCCAAGGGATAAACAAGGCCATTTTCCTGGAATATGATTTTTTTTCCTCAAAGACTTGCAATCGGAACATAAAAGAACATTAAACGAAGCACCTTTGTATCTTAAAACAACACCTATGGGCTGTAGTAATATTTCAACCCCAAATGGGAGAGTGAAACCTAATTCTGCAGCCAAGGTGAGTATCCTAGCACGTGTGAGGCTCTTCAAGAGCTGCCCTTGCTTGCTCCTGCTCCTGTGGGTGCGGTCCTTGCACGGATACACTTAGGAAACACTCCTGTCCTGCCAAACAAGGATCCCAGGCATCTTGATGTTCTGAGGCAGCTGAGGTTCCTTGGGAGGCCTGACTGAGGCTGACCGCACGATGCCCGTGCCGGAACATGCTATTCTCCGCTCCCTGCCCCAAATAAACCCCCGCTGTCTGCCTGTTGCTGCTGCCTCTCACTTGACACTAGTTAGGAGGCCATTAGTACAGAACAAGAATCGGCTCTGTCCCCATCTGCATATTGGACAAGCCCTGCACTATGTAACGTGCGAGGCCTGATAAGAAGCCAGCACAATCTGCCCATTGACTGCGGCCCTTCTTCTCCAGTCCCAAGTACCAGAGTCTCCTAGCCAAGACTCTTATTTTGCATGTTTCTGGCTGTCCCCAATTGAATGTCTTCACTTGCACCTGCATGGCACGTGGAAGAGGAGAGAAAGGGAGCCTTTTGAGCTGATTCAAATTCCTGGCCCTCACATTTGTTCCACTCTTGTATGTCTTGGGGGATTTCTAAGTTAAGGCATAAACATGTTTAAAGAATGCTGTTTTCATGCCTCCACAATGCACTGTTGCTTTTGACCCAATCCTCCCAGAAATATGGCGGCTACTTCCCTCATGCCCCCACCCCAGAAGGAAGCTGGGCGGCGATGACAAGGCTCTTTCTCCTCCTCCTTCGTGAGTGCTCTGAGGTCAGTGAAGGCTCTGTCCAGCTATTCAGGGAGAGCTCAGAATCGTCGCCTCTGAGTTAAGCATCTTCACTGTGTGCTGCAGATCTGACTCTCTCTCTCTCTCTGTTGATTTTGCAGTACCAAAACTGACCTGGAACACAGCTAGCCAATTGCCCTAGCCCCATAAAAGGAACATGATACAAAGGCATGCAGACGAGAGACGATTGGGTGCCAGGCTGAGTCAAGAATTTCGGGTGCCAACGACTGATATTGTAAGGTTTAGAAAGAATTACTCTAATTGTCGACACTGGAATTCCCTTTGGGAATTGGCAGCTAACGTCCACGAATATAGGGAATTTATCTCTTTTACTCTCCTTTGACCACCCCCACCCCAGTGTCAGTTCAATGTTGAGCACATAGAAAGTGCTCAAAGAATAGTTTGTTGGCAAAAATGGAAAAGGTAGCATATATCGATGGGTTATTCAGAGAGGTCAGATGCACACCTGGCAAGACAGGGCAGAACACAACAGAACAGCTCTGCACAGAGAAGGAAAGAAAAGGAGGAGGCGAGGTCTCATCAACATTTCAGGAGGCAGGAGAAGAAATATGTAAACTCGGGGTATACTAAGTCCCACTTAAGTTGTTTAGATTACAGGGGTGTGAAATCTCTGACTCCCCCTGTTTAGACAAATCCCACTGTCCGTGCGAAGGTCTCAAGTGAGGGCTTTCGCTGTTTTTCTTCCTTCGTGGGAGCAGAGAAAGGCGATGAGTGAGTGTGTGAGACTGCACTCGTGGGTGTCGGGTGACCCACAAACCATTTCTCTGGGAGCAGGAACCAAATGCTGGAGCTGCCACCTCCTGCTTTCACCCCGTCCTGGGAAAGTTCAGCTATCCGATGTGAGGGACCGACGGCTTCCGCGGGTCTCCACTGACCTCCCAGCATGCTTAGAAACATCTTTTCACAGTGCCCCAGACTTGGCTTTGCTTCAACCCATCTCTTTATCCTCTCTCGTTCTTTCTAGTGTAACTTCGGCTGTTGTGAAAGATGAAAGGAAGGGTTTGCTGAGAAAAGCCCCCAGATGAAAATATGCTTAATGATTCCTCTGATTTCTCAGAGACATTTATGGCAGGCCTCATCAACTGTGAGGCCTGCCATTGTCCTCTGTGAATCCCATGTGCTGTGGATACAATTACTTTTGAAAAAATATTTGTTATCTTGAATCCACCGCCATAATTAATTGGCACAAATAAATATGATAAGAAATTGTGATAGAATCCAAATTAGCTTTGTCAGAGAAAGAAATCTTTCAGGTCACGCTGGGAATGCGTTTTCCCATCTTCAACGGTCTCGGGCTCCGGGGATGAGGAAATGTGAACAACAGCCTTTCTCTAAACTGACTGTGATGACAAGTGTCCTTTATCGCGTTCTTAATATAACTTCAAAAAAAATGAATCCAACTACATTTGAACTTGTAGGAAACTTGATCACTGAGGGACAGCTTGAGGTCGATGGTCTTTGAAATTATTTTAGGCTTTCGCCAAGGTCTCCACAGGTTTTTCCTCAGACAGTATCTAGGTAGGAGATGGGTGAGTTGGCCCACAGCATTTCCAGATTTACCTCTGCTGGACTTAAAGCCTTTGATTTCTGCTATTTTGGGGGAGCCCCTAGATCTCTGGGAGGTATGAGACTCTGTAGTTCTAAACCTGGGCTCAGCTCATCTTCCCTACTGCTATGGTACTTACTCAGTGTCCCCTACCACTGTGGTACTTACTCAGTGTCCCCTACCACTGTGGTACTTACTCAGTGTCCCCTACCGCTGTGGTACTTACCCAGCATCTCCCCTACTGCTCTGGTACTTACTCAGAGTCTCCCCTACCACTGTGGTACTTACTCAGAGTCTCCCCTATCACTGTGGTACTTATTCAGAGTCTCCCCTACTGCTGTAGTACTTACTCAGAGTCTCCCCTACCACTGTGGTACTTACTCAGAGTCTCCCCTACCACAGTGGTACTTACTCAGAGTCTCCCCTACCACTGTGGTACTTACTCAGAGTCTCCCCTACCACTCTAGTACTTACTCAGAGTCTCCCCTACCACTGTGGTACTTACTCAGAGTCTCCCGTACTGCTGTGGTACTTACTCAGAGTCTCCCCTACCGCTGTAGTACTTACTCAGAGTCTCCCCTACCACTGTGGTACTTACTCAGAGTCTCCCCTATCACTGTGGTACTTACTCAGAGTCTCCCCTACCACTGTGGTACTTACTCAGAGTCTCCTCTACCACTGTAGTACTTACTCAGAGTCTCCCCTACTGCGGTGGTACTGTCTTCTCAGATGTGATAAACTCTTTTTCTCTATGAAGAATAACAAATGGAGTTATTCATAATGAGAAAAGATGGTGGGCTCATGGTGCAAAGAAAGCTCAGGAAACTGACTTTACTTCTATTTTGCAGGGCTGGGGGCTGAACCCAGGCCTTCTACGTGTAAGCAAAACATCCTACCACTGAGTTGCAGCCTCAACCAAGATACAGACACCTATTGGAAATGTGGTTCCAGGAAAATATGTATTTCTCAAAGTAAGGCAAAGCCAAACTTTCAAATCTAAAAGGAAACTGTTTTCTGATGACAAGGGAAAGAAATTAAGATTCCAGAGGGGTTCTCTTCATGACTGGATCTTATCTGACCTGTAATACAAACTCCAGTTGCCCTGGTGAGCTGGGGACGGTTACTTTGCCCCTCTGGCCACTTTCATCATTATCAGTATTATCATAGCCAGCATTTATTGCACTTTTAGTATGATTTAGGCACTGGGCTGTTTTCATGAACACTTATTTCTTGGATTGCACCATTTAATGTTTCCAACCACTTGATGTGCACTATAATCGTCGACAGAACAAATTACATGAGATAACAATAGCTAGTATTGATTGAATGTTTACTGATGAGCTAGGATATTGCTTATTCATGCCACGATTCACTGAAATTAACGCTGATGTAGTGGGAGGTGGGAGCGTTAAGGCTTTTCTAGGGGGAGTGAGTTCTCGCTGCCGTACTCCTAGATTGGTGACGCCTCGGATGGGGTGCTGTAGTGAACGTGGAGGTGTCCCCTCTGCCTACAAGCATGCTTCTCCCGGCCCATTGCTTACTCTTTTGCTGTTCTCCTGCTGCGCCATGATACTGCACAAGGCCCTTCCTAGATGCAGCACTCTATTTCCCAGACTTCAAAACTTTTCTGTATAAACTTTTCTTTATAACTCACCCAGTCTCCTGTATCCTGCTATAGCAACAGAAAATGGACCAATTCACTCACTACAAGAGGGTCTAATGTAAAATCCTTTACAAGTATCATTTCATAAACTGCACATCATAACAAGCTAGGTGCTGTTACACCTCCATTAAAGGGGAGGTTTTGGAGAGATGGCTCAGCAGTTAAAAGCATTTACTTTTCTTCTAGAGGACCAGAGTTTGGTTTCCAGCACCCAAATCAGGCGGTTCACTTATACGCACATATCTACACACAGAGAGGCATGCAAGATTAAAAATAATACAAATAAATCCTAAAAAACCAAACAAAAATTTAAAAGCCTTCCATTTAACAGAGACAGGAGGTAGGGCCTTAGAAATGGCCTTTTATTTACATATGCACACAATGTTGGTGCTTTACTGTCATTTAGTCATTATGGCACATGGATTCTTATTAGTGGGGCCATCTCCTGCATAATAATTGTCCTAGAGTCACTGGTCTACCGTGTGGCCTACAGCAGACACTGAAAGACCAGTTGGCCAGGGTTAAGGTGTGAGAAGTTGTTTGATGCTGTTTCATCGCTGTTTGACCTCAGACCCGTACAGGAATAAGTGTGTGCTCTCTTCCATTAGTCTCCACTCCAAAGAAGTCAGTAGTAGCCTCCATCTCATCCTACATGTTACCTTCAACAGCTTTTCCCTAAGACTACAGCAAAAAGATGGCGAGATCAGGGGCTTCTGACAATGGAGACACCTTCTTTTTGCTTTCCCTGATTTATAAGAACAAAAGAAAAGACAAATGGAAACTCACTAGCGTGAGTAGGAGACAGGGTTAGATTTCCAAATTTCTGTATCTCTGTAGGTCTCTGTTCTCTCCCTCGCTCTCGCTCTCGCTCTCTCTCTCTCTCTCTCTCTCTCTCTCTCTCTCTCTCTCTCTCTCTCTCACACACACACACACACACACACACACACATGCACACACATGCACAAAGCATATAAATACATGGCTATATGCACACAAACACATCTGTGTGCACACTTGCAGAAGGGCTAGTAACAGATTAGCAGAGGCAAGTGTGATCATGAGCTGCCTAGCACAAGAGCACAGCAGGAGATTTGGTAATACTTCACTCTCATGCATTTTCTGTAAAGGGTCACAGTTCAGTGCTAGGACTTCACAGAAGACACAGAAACAACCCCAATCTGTTAGATTGACTGTAACTCTGAAAAGCACTTGTATCTAAATTATAGTTATTAGTGTTATTTCTGTCTCTCGGGAAATGATAAATTGCACTTGGGTCCATTACTTAGCAGAGTTATTATGCACTGAGAAACTTAATTTGGGGACAGTTTTGATTTCTTTGAAGAAGAAAAGATACGGCCATCCTTTGGCTGAAGCTTGACCATTTTGGGTCCCAGGCAGATATCATCTTCTTGTGTGAGATTGGCCAAGTGTCACTTTGCTTCCTCCATGGGTGGTGCAGATGAAAAGGAGAAACACATGTGGGGCATTTGCCCTCAGCTTCCTAATGAGACTCTTCCCTTTTCTGACATCGACTAAAAATAACATTTGAGTGAAGGAACTGGGTCACTTGTGACATTTTTGGTAGTAACATAAAATTGGGGGTGGTAGAAGCGAAGCCTTTGTATGTTCCAGTAGAAGTGCACAGGTTGGAACTGAGCTAGACATTACCAAACACAGCTATGGAAATTCCTCGTTTGGACCTCTTCCAGGCACAGGAGAGAGGGCGCACTTCCTGATGGCTGCAGTACTCCCTGCCAGAGGCAGAAACAGATAAAGACATCTTGAAAGTCTCATTTCAGTCCTACCAGTCTGCATCTTCCCCATGTGACACACTGGCCCCAGGAAGAACGCGAATCGCCACATTTCCCCTACCAGATTTATTTCACTCCCGCAGCACAGAAGGCGCACACTACGGACCCGCACAGTGCCAGAAGGCTGGCGTGAAATTTAGAGCCTTTGAAGACAGAAGACACATGTCCTGACTTCTCACTGCAGGACCTTTCAGGATACTTGGCACACAGTAGGGACCAGAAACAGTTGTTGAATGAATAAAGTCTGAAAAGTCTTTCAGCCTCTGATGTGTGGTCTACGGCTTTCGTCTCAGGTACTCAGACCAGCCCACAGAGCCCTCCCCCAGCCCCCTCCCCGACTGGCTCAGACGTGTAAGGCATGGTCTGATGGAAACACTGAACACATGCAATCCTATCCTACATGAGACTATAAAACATGTCTGCCCCTCCCATGCTCTGCCACTTCTTTGCCTTCCACACTTTATGTTTCTCCTGTGTATATATGAGACTGCCTTGGTTACCTCTGAAAGCCTCTGCCTGAGTCTTGACAGTGAGAACTTCTATCCATCCTTCACCCTTCCCCAAATCTTCAAATCCTTCTGTGCTTATCAGCACCCAATAGCTTATTATTCACCTCTTGAGCAGCTTTGTTACCCGGTCTGGATAGGGCAAACTGCGTGGAAGCGATGCCCGGGCCTCAGCATGTAGAAACCAGAATCTCTAGAGTGAATGAGCAGGAAATTGGATGTTTGTGTCAGTGGTGGCTCCCTGGTTAACAGGAGTCCCAGTGCAAGCACGCTCAACTGAAAGGATTTCGCAGACAGGATCCTGCAAAATTTTGAGCATTGGAATGGTGGTTGTAGAATCTCCTGCAGTCCAGAGCTGGATGGGGCTGCCAGAACTTCCACGGGAGCTCCATGGAGACCTTGACCTTGGCCCCAGCATTACGGAATGGCTTTGTGTCTTCTCTTTTGACCTCTCATTTCCTCTTACCCCAGCGTGTAGCATATCAAGCCATATAACAGTGGCAGCTCCTCAGAGGGAGCTCACTGTTTCACTGCCCCCATCAGCTGCCTAAAATGTCATCTTAGCTACAGGGGAGTCCCCAGATCAGGAGGCCCTAGCTCGTTAGCTTCTCCATCAATGAACTGTGCACACAAAGCAAAGCCAGAGCTCAGAGGAAACAGAAGAGGAGCTGGGTGGGGCTGCTTCCAAGTCTTTCAGGTCCTCTCCTGTTTGTTTTCCTTCCTGGTGTGAAGATTTTGAGAGCTAAGGTGCCTGATCTGAGCACACTGAAGGTCAGAACGGACCAAGGCAAGGCCCTGCTTGAGATCTGCTTATCCTCCGCACTCCACAGACAGCAGACAGTGGTGAGAGGGGAGGACAGAATCAAAAGGAAGCCTGTCATGGCAGCCCAGTGGCCACTGAGGTGCTCAGCCCCTGCGGGGGGGCCTCTGCTTCCTTCTCCCCAAATCCCGTAGTTATGAGACCTGGATTCTTACTGACACACTCTGCTTAGGAAATTCTTAGATTGTGTAAGAATAGGAGTCCAAATCTCGAGCTCTGGCTACTTTGTAAATAATGTCGTAGTTAAGAATGGTGACTAGACTTTTAAATTGTTGGGGAAGACGAAAAGTATAATAATATTTCATGACATGAAAATTTCATGAAGTTCAAAGTTCAGTGTCCACAAACAAAGTCATACCAGAACAATGCTGTGCTCAACTGTTAATGTATTTGCAATGACTGTTTCCCCGTTGCAATGACGAAATAATCGTGACAAAGACCACGAGGTCCTCAGACACTTAAACAGCTATTTCCTGAACTTTTACAGAACAATCTTAGAGGGCAGAGGGGGTCCAACACTCAAGTACATGGCTTGCCCTTGACTACTTTGCAATTTTAGCTCCCTGAGCCCTGCTTTCCTCATCGCCTTTGATCTAGATATCTATTGTCCTCAGGAATGGACTAAGCCCACCATGAGGCACTCGACAAAGACCTTTGTCTTTTTTGGTTAGTGTTGCACCCACAGCATCTGAAACATCCTCTGGTAGGTAACAGCGACTGCTGACTGAACCAAGGATATGTTGCTTTATAACCCAATGATCTTCCCCAAGTTCT